>NW_026918991.1:0-151996 GCF_032062105.1 Saccostrea cuccullata | reverse complement strand
TGACAATAAGGTGCACAGGTGGAGAGAACGATCATAGGCATTTATGCCTGCTGTTCAATCCATTTCTTATTGAATGAAATATATTTTAAACTAAGGTGCACAGGTTTACATTAATCAATAAAGATTGTCGAAAAATGTAGGATATTTAAAAATCATTGAAAGTTTACAATTTTTTAAAAAATAATTATTTATTGAATTAATATTTGTATCACATGCAACCAGAAAATGTACCAAATCGGGTATCCATTGTGTATCATATGTCTTTAAGAATGTGAAAATGTATCATATCTGTTATAGATGTTAAAATGAATAAAAAAGTGGAAAGGTTATACGCATGCAAAGTAAACTTATAAAACGATTTGCTGAAATTTAAGACATATCGACCCAGTTTAATTTAGTACAGAAAGAATAAAAGATAAGGATGTTAATTTATAGAACTCGGTAAAATAATCATTTTAACAGGTAAAGATTTTTTAAAAAGTTTGTAAGCATCTCTATTCAAAACGTTTGGACCAAGCCTGTTTAAGTATTTAATAGCATTCAATTTCGTTCTAAACAAGATTGAAAAGGTTGAAAGTGAAAAAAAAATGCATTGTCATTCTTTTCTTATTCACTTACTACAACACTACGCTGGAATTTGTTTTATGAATGGGCAACAATTATAGGTCGCTTATCTCGTGCGCTTGCGCACTGGCGTACTTCATTCACGTTTACATGCCTCTTATCGACAGGTATATTGATAAAGTCCCTGACATTTAATTCAATTACAAGTGCCATATTCTAACCTGTCGTAATTTTTTTTTATAGTTGTCAATTTGGATAATCTCCCTTTAAATTCGTTGACGTCTTATGGACACCTAGCGAGAAATAATTACATACATTTTACAAAATTTTGTTTTCAATTAAATATATACAGAAAAAATATAATTATCTTCACTTTTGGCACATATCTACAATTACATTATTTATAACTTCTACGGTAGTCAATATAACAAATTTTGATTATTTAATCTGAGCAAAATGTTAAATCTGCACAACTTTCCATATGAAAAATATTAGGAAAATCATTCATTATCGCGGGGGGGGGGGGGCAATTATTATAAACATATTCAATTTTTTGTCTTTATTATATATAAAGACCCTCTACTTTATTTTAATGCCCCCTCCCCTCACCCATACAACAGCTTAATAATTAGGCCCGGTGTCCCTTTTTGCGCCTGTCTATTAACTGTCCATTTAAATGGCGTCAAAACTGAAAATACTCACCCCCCCCCCCCACCCACCCCCCCTCCCGTAACATACCTCTAAAATTGCTACCAGTCTGTAAGTTATATTAAATGAATTAAATATACATGAAGCAATGTAATACTCATTTTCTGAAGGAAAAGAATCAATAGTGGAAACAAAGGTACATGTATGGAACGCCATCACTGCCTTATAGCATACAACTATGCAATTATTATGTCAATTTATCATTACGTGATGTGAACATATCTTTACGTTATGTCAATTTTTTATGAGATTATGTAAAAATATCTTTACATCATGTCAATGCTGCATTACATTAAGTAAATACATTCTTTCATTATGTCAGCACTTCATAACTTGAAGTCAAAAATTCATTATGTGAAGTGATAATGAGTTTACATTGTGTTAAAACTTTATTACGAGAAATGAATGTTTCTTTACATCATTTCATTTCTTTAATATGTGAGGTCAAAATTGCATTACGTCAAGTGGATTGTGTTTTATAATTAAACTTATCATTACATGAAGTCAAAAATCCATTCGTTTTTGAGATTGTGTATTTCTATTATATCAAAGCATTATTACATGATATGGATTTATCTTTATTTTACGGCGGGAGCATCATGATGTGAGGTGAACACATTTTACCTTTATGTCAGTGCTTTATTACGAGGTGTAAAAAGTGTATAACATGATGTGAACATTTCTTAATATTATATCAACACTTTATCACATTATGTCAAAACTCTAATCCGTGATGTGGATATATAATTACGTTATGTCAACTCTTTCTTATGCGATCTTAAAATATCTTTATACTGGTATTGTGTTAACTCTTTATCATGTTGATTCCAAAAGTGCATTACCTGATGTAAATTACATTTACATTATCTCAAAGCTGTATATCTGGTATATAATGAATGTTGACGACCGTGTTTCTATGACTGGTAAGAGGGGGGGTTGGGGTTGGGGGTGTCCTGATTGATTAGGAAGAATTACAGACACAAAAAAATCAGCCCCCCCCTCTTTTTCCAGACATAACTTTACAATACAAAATGTAATGCTCATTGAAAGTACAGCCCCCACCCCCACTTTTTGTTGAAGTATAGTCCACTGAGGGTAATATAATGTAGTATGTCTGACAAAAAAAAAATAGGACTGATCGAAGTTGGACCCCCCCTCCCCGAAATAGGATTTTCGGGCTTGGAGTGGATATATTTTTTTTTTTTTTTTGGCTTGTCAAGTTTTTTCGGGCGAATGTTTTTTTTCTGGCTGACCCTACTTTCAAAAAAGATGATACGTCATTGGAATTAGTAATTCTTTCAACCATTCCAGGGCCAGAATTCTATTTCAAAAATCTACCAATCACTCATCTAAAGCAATTGAATATGCCTTAGTAAGCATGCATGGGCACATATCAGTGGCGGATATGAGAATCTTGAACAAAAAAATTGTCCAAGCCGAAGGGGGGCGGTATATGGTTGGAGACCACGGGGGAAAGCGGAGAAGCTCTCAGGCTTTAGAGTTTTATAGAAAAAAATTTTCAACTTAATTCAGCTAAACTTAATGTGAAACTAATGCAATGTTTTGGTCACTAAAGATGGTAGGGCGGGATCCCCCAACCCACCAGTGCACGTGTGTTATACGATGCGTTTACACTTTAAAAAAGGGAAGTTAAAGACTGATAAAAAAAACTTATGACAATGTTCTTAGTAAGATCTGAAGTTTAAGACTTTTATCAAAAAAAAAAAAAAAAAAAAAAAAAAAAACAAACAAACAAACAAACAATTCAAAATAAAAAGAAAAAAAATTGCTGCACGACTCTTAATATTTGATTTATTTAATTATCAGATTAAAGTAAACGCAATTGAATTTCGACGTGACTTTAATTCACAGTCGCAGTGTTAAGGCTTTGCACGTTTCAAGATTGTCAATCCTTTGTCGCTTAAAGTGTTTATTTAAAGATGCCATTCCCAAATCGCTGAGATTTTCTTCTACGACAATTTTCTCTACCGCCAATTTTAGTGCTTGCGGAACGCGGAAAATACGTTATGCTCATATAAAGGCCGAGGATACCCGTGTTCGCATAACGTAATAGTGAATCGACATAACGTAGTAGTGTGAGTTAATATCATAAAGAATTGACATAATGTAATGATAGGTTTACACAGTGTAATAATTGTTTAATTAAATGTCATGAACAGTTAACATAACGAAATGCGAGTTGACGAAACATAATTGTAGAATGTGTAAATGTCATAAAGTGTTGACATAATGTAAAGGAAGGTTTACACGATACAATAGTAGTGTGGGATAATGTCATAAAGAGTTGACATAATATAATGGAAGGTTGACACAATGCAGTAGTAGTATGGGTTAATGTAATAAAGAGTTGACATAATATAATGGAAGGTTGATACAACGCAATAGTAATGTGAGTAAATGTCATAAAAAGTTGACATAATGTAATGGAAGGTTAACACAATGGAATAATAGTGTGTGTAAATGTCATAAAGAGTAGACATAATGAAACGGAAGGTTAACATAATGTAATAGTAGTGTGAGTAAATGTCGTATAGAGTTGACATTATGTAAAAGAAAGTTCACACAATGCAATAGTAGTGTGAGTAAATGTCATAAAGAGTTGACATTATGTAATGGAAGGTTGACGCAATGCAATCGTTGTGTTCTGCTATAAGGCAGTGACGGCGTTCCATATACATGTATAAACATATCCTCTCCCTAAAAATAAGGCCACGCACATTTTAAAATTGAAAAATTGCAAAATAATAAAGAAAAATTAATATACATTAATATTACCAAAAATAAGTACAACAGATTAATTTTAAAAACGACTTTTGATTTATTCAAATATATTTTATAATTATAATATGTTTTCGTTCATTTTTTTTTCAATATGCACATTAAAAAGAATGATTACTTAAGCATAAAATATTTTTTGTGTTGAGTCCACAATCACATGATTGCTTTTAACATATGTTAACATATCATAATGTACATAATATCGAACGATGATATGTTGTTCATTGAAGAAATTTAGCAGTTGCTTATTAATAATTTTTTCACAAATGCAAAATCGAATGGTGTAAAATACTGGTATTTAACGGTTCACAATTTAAGTTCACATGAACAACTAAGACTTGTTATTACTTGTCTGTAATAAATAAAAGAGTAAGAATTCAAAATACAATTACGTATGTCTTAGTCTTGCCTGAATAATATACGGGTGAAAAATATTTTGGAGGTTTTACAAGTTTGATTGACAAACGTTTTTTTTTTTTTTTAAAGTTGTAATGTGACTTTGAGAGTTGCTTCTCCTTTTAGCTCACCTGAGTAAACTCAGGTGACCTACGTCCGTCGTCGTATGTCGTTCGTCGGTCGTAAACTTTCGAACATTTTTAGCTTCTTCTCTGAAACAACTAAACCAATTTCAACCAAATTTGGTATACAGCATCTATGGAAAAAGGGCGGCAAAAATTGTGGATGTCATCGTCCTTGCCCCCCTTGGGCCTTAGTGGTGGGGCCAAAACCAATAAAATTAGTGCAATCTTTAAAAATCTTCTTCTTTACTCATGGACATCAAGCAGTCAAACTGTTGGCATGATTGTAATCAGCTTTGAGTCTCCTACCAAAATTGTGAAATTCATGACCCCTGGTTTAGGGGTTAATTTGGTGTTAGGATGGGGCTATATAGATTATTGATTAAAAGTGTATTATTTCTTTGGAAATCTTCTCCTCTGCTTCTTGGTATTAAACAAACTAGCAAAGGACATAGTTATGATGACAAAGAGTGCCTCTTCGAAAATTGTGAATTTCATGGCCCTTGGGTCGCTCTTCGAAAATTGTGAATTTCATGGCCCCTGGGTCAGGTTTTCTGGGGTAAAGGGGGGGGGCTTTAATGATTATATAGTAAAAACCCATTAATTCTTTGAAAATCTTCTTCTCTCTCCTGGGTATTAAACAAACTTCTAAGTACAAAGTTATGATTAACAAGAGCGCATCTTCAAAAATTGTGAATTTCATAAACCCAGGGTCGGGGTTCTGCTGTTAGGGTGGGGCTCTATTGATTGCATTAATTCTTCAAAAATCTTCATGGCTTCAGGGTCAAGGGATCTGGTGTTAGGGCGGGGCTCTTTTGATTAAATTAAATTAAATTAAATTTTCTGAAAGTATCAGAAATAACGAATTCAATGAATTTTTTTTTCTGCATTTTAGCAAGGAATACCAGTATTTGAAGAATTTCAAATAGAAAATTGTGAAATATTGCTTTAATATCGGGAGCAAAATTTTGTGTAAATTCATGTACAAGTTAGTTTGTTTTTTGATGATAAACTGTATACAGGGAAATTTTCGCCCCCGTTTTGTTTTCACCGCTTTCGACCTCTTCTTGATTGGGCGAATTCAAATTACACAGCATAATTTCCTAAACAGAACTGTGACTGGGCGAATTTAAAACGGGCCAAAATAAGACGGGGCGAAAAAAAACCCTTTATACAGTACTTCATTAGCTCAATTTCTTCTGTTTTCAGAGTGATTTTTTTAAGTTAAAAGTGTTGATCCAGTAACTATTTTAACTGCAGGTTAACTTCCTTTAGCTTTTCAGTGTCTTCTTCTGAGTAACGACGTATTCCAGTTGTGATCTAAAGAAAAATCTTTATCTAGGAAAAATATACATTGAAACAGTGTTTTTTGAAAATATTGATTTTTTCGGCACTAAAGAATCAGATCTAGAGTAAGAGAAAAGATACACGTAGATTAAGAAATATCCGTCTAAACCGTAACGTTTACCTTATTGTCATAAGGTCCGACTCTCTGTCCGTTTAGCTAATTATCTAGCGACTTTTCCCATTTACATATTGTACGGAGTGATGAGTAGCCTATTCCCCAGACTGTTGTTACATGTTTTATGAACTTAAATTAATAAATGTGGAAAATATTCCGAATGTTGAGCTAATTTCTTAGTAATCGCTAAAGTAGAGAAATAGATACTAAAATGACCGGTGATATTCGGCGGAGAATCCTAAGTGTAATTTACCCGGGGCTGCTGCATATAATGTACATTGTAGTAGTTAGTTCCCAATACTCTCATACCTCAAAACGAGTTTTTCATACGAGAACTCCCCTTTTCATGAACATGTATTCATTTGTTCCTGCCAGGATGCAACCAGTCCAACCGCGCTTTACATTACATCAAAGTGGATACTGCGCATTAAGACACGGATGGACCGTCTCCAACGCAATGACTTCATCATGTTTCAAGTGTTTAGGAGGAAGACATTATGCTAGGATGTGAAAAACAGGAAATTCCTGTACCATCTGTGCTGTCTTTGCAGTACCGACGCGCTCAGTTGAAACGCAGACTGACGAAATGTACAGTGCGAAGGAAGGAAGCAAACCAGAGACAGGGAAAGAATAGTTAAATTTCGAACCCGCAAAAATCGTAAAGAACATTGAAAGAAATGCTTTTCTCATCTGTCAGCATTATTGGAATTTATAGTGAAACTTTGGAGGCCCAAGTTAAAAAATTCAGGGACCAGGCAACATCTAACAAATCCGACGCCCAGTACTACCAAAATAAATGGTTGCGTGAGGGGCAAGTGTCTCTAACACGGTTCTTAGAAAAAGACAAGACTATCAAAGAACTCCGGGAAAACTCTCTGCTGTATAAAAAGACCTTGAGGAATCGAAAAAAAGTGATCGATAAATTTCATAACGACACCAAAAAGAAACAGGAGGAGATAAATTCACTCCGGAAATACAAAGAGTTTCATTCCTCAAAAAAAACCAACTACAGTGGACCGCCCCATGGAGCCAACAAGCAGTACCCAAGGACTTCCAACATTGTCAGAAGTTGCCTGGCAACACAAGACAATCTTGGAAACAAGAGGACGTGTTTCGAGGGGTGGGGGACAAAGGGGTTCTGTGAAATGAACAGATTTTGAATGATAGTTATATTCTTTGATTTTGTGTTTATAATACCATAATAAAAGACATTGACTGCAAGACATTTGATACCACTTGTACTTGTGTTAAATTGTTAATTATTTGTCAATAATATCAATTATGCCTTAATGCCCAGAGTAACTATTCACTGTAATTGTTCTATCATTATTGTTATAAATCGGTTGTTTTGTACAAGATCTTCAGTTGGAAAGTGGGCATTGCACTGTCCACACCGACCTACAGATTGTATAGAAACGCCAAGTTTTGGACCGTTAATAAATTATTAAACAAAGTAACCTACTTGTGTATTTCTACCGGTGATAATAGCATTATTTCATGGAAATCAGACGTCCAATCTATGAGAAATAAGGCCTGAGCAAAAAAAAAAAAAGACACGCTCTCATTAAAATGAAAAAAAAGTGACTTTAATGATCAGAGCGTTTCATTTTAAGAAGTTGACGAACACGGCCATGTATTAAGAACAAAATCAAAATATGAAATATGGATAAACCCATATTATGGTAAGTAAACTTACATGGTAACTGTTAAATGACAATGCTTGAAATTTTGTGTTTTCATTCTTTCACACTGATGTTTCGGGCTTTTTCTTTATTTCTGTTTCTTAAGGAGGAATGCCACACCAACTTTTCATTTTATAGACCTCTGAGTCAACCTTTTTAAACAATGGTTTCAGCATTGAACGGCCGACATTAGCTCTTAGTTGTTTCATTTGAATTCGTTTGTAAAAATTTTGCTGTAAATGAATGCATTACATGAATACCTAATAAAATATGTAAAGAAAAGTCGTATAAATATTAAATAAAAAATATTTATAACAATAAAACACATAATTTGTGAATTTTATTTAAAACTTGTGGTTAAAATCTTCAAACAAGTCACAACTGGGGAGAACATGCTCATTAATCATAATTATAAAAGAAATTGAAACAAAGAAGCCAAATTTTAGAGAAATTATTTTTTTTTCTAATTTTGGCCAATCCCGATCAAAATTAAACCGATCCCAAACCGTTAATGTAAAATGGAAATAATTAACATTCCCCCAAGAATACTAGTCTGATTGGGTGTTATAATGATTAAAACATTGAAGAACCTGACAATAAAATAGATTTCTTCATTGTAAATACATGAAGAGGCAATAAATTAGCATTTTATTCATTTTGTGTCAATTTTGATCGGGATCAGTTTAATTTTGATCGGGTTAGGTCCAAATATTAAAAATATTAATTGCTCTAAAATTTCTTTTCAATTTCTTTTAAGATATCCTTGACAGACACGTTGTCCTTAGTTGTGACTAGTTTTATGGCGTTTTTAACCATAGGTTTAAAAAATGTTCACAAATAATGTTTTTTTTTCTTAAAAAATATTTTTAATAAAAAAAATTAAAAAGTCTAACCAGCCTTTCTTTACATATTTTATAAGATATTCATATGATGCATTCATGATTTTCTTTGGAAAATATAAAAAAAAAACAAATTCATATAGAATAATTAAGAGCTAAAATCGGCCTTTCAATGCTGAAACCATTGTTTAAAAAGAATGACTTAACGATCTATAAAATAAAAAGTTGGTGTTACATCCACCTTAACAAACTACACATGTAATTATGAAATTGTCCTAGATGTCATTTTTGTGTTAACTCAACGTACATGTAGAAATATAAAAGATAAATTCACGCTAAAATGACATCAAAATTAGGGATACAGCTAGTAATCCAATCATTGTATGTATTTTTGTTTCTTTCAATTAAGGTGTAAAATCTAAACAGAAGGTATGCCTTATAGTTTTGTCATAGTAGGGGACACTGAATTTAGGATAAGGCAGTAAGCAGATGCCATTACATGTTTTCTAAGTGATTAAAAATCGGAAATATTTAATGTTTTTCATAATTTCAAGCATTGTTCTGGACTGCAAATAAATTTAAATAAAACTGAAGCAATTTGGAAAGGAAAGAATACAAATTTCAAACCACGAATATTGCCAGTGAAATGGTCAGAACGTGAATTTTTACCCATGGTATTTGGTTTAGTTCAAGTGGGGAACAAAACGCACGTGCTAAGAACTTTTAAAATAGAAAATTAGAAGAACTAAAAGTAACATGTTCATATGGAAAACTGAAAAGCCAAACATTCAAAGTTCTGCATCCTGCCAAGTAAATCATTAAGGTGGATTAAAAGTCCCAATTTTGAAGCACAATTAAAATCATTAAAGCTTGGTCGGGTTAGAAGGATATTTAGTAATACAAAAGCAAGATGAAGAAGTATAATTTAATCTTACCTGACGGTTATAGTATTGAATGACTTTATGATAAACAGAAGTTGTTTAAATTGGCTATATGCATACTCAAAATTACCACAATTTTACAAAGTCATTTTTGAAATATGGACACAACTAAAATGTAATAATATTGATTTGCAGTTAAATATCAGATGTAGTATTCACAGCCATACTAAGTTCTGTAATGCGAAAAAAGTCATATACAACAGGTAAGTAGACATAAAAAGAATGAAATAACTTAAAAAAAATTACAAACAAATAAACTAATAAAAACACGATGAATTTTCTAAAAAATAATAATACAGGAAAAATAGCGGTTTATGGTATCTACATGTAAGACACATGTGTATTTATCTACTATGAGACACATGTAACTGAAAAATACCAACATTTTTTTTTTATAGTAATAAATAAACAGTTGTTCTATGACAAAACAGTTATATCATATTACATCTGATTTTTTCTCAAATACCAACCAACTTTTCAAAGGGAGAGAAAATAGAACATTATTTTTTCAAAATACAGCTCTATCAAACATTCTAAGTTTATTGCATACGCAATGCTAGTTCCTTTCCGACAAGCGCAAAACATTAAACTCCTTCTTAAAAGTGCCACAAAATCAAGTGTGACATACTGACAGACTTACAGCTATATAAACAGATGAACAGATGAGGAGGAAATCAATGCGAGGCCCCTGGTTTCAGCAGGAGGAGACTAATTTAATTAATAGAAATTATAAAGGAGTAAAATATTATATTTTCGGTACTGTTTGTTATCTCCATTTTACAAAAAAAATCTTATGATCTTTGAAGATTGAAAATTATCTTTAAAACACTACAACTAAAAAATTATGTCACTCTAAATGTCCTTTATAAGTTATTATAAGCATTTATTATGATTATGATAACGAAAAACATATAAATTCAACATAAATTATATCGTACATTGTAATTCAGAAGAATATTCCATTAAATATTGCTACTGTAAGATCGAAGCCATAAAATTCCATCCTACATGATTTGGTTCTTAGGTGAATAATGTACTAAAGTCAATTATATGGAACGCCGTAACTGCCTTATGTGGAGAACTTTCATTATACCGTAAATCTGGAAATTTTTACGTCGATTTATTTTTGCGAATTTGGGTCAAAAAGCTGTTGATTAATTTTTACGCTTCAAATTTTTGCAAATTGTTACTGGCGCTAGAAATAAAAAATCAATGAAGATTTTCAAACCAGGTATTGTTTCAAATTAGTATGCACAGTTAGAATACCACCAAATTACTAGTAACGTGGCAGAATCGCTCCGAAACAATTTTGATAAAATACATGTAAAAGGATTTGCACTGAAAATAACTTTTTAATTGATTATAAAAACATTTTAGAGATTGTGTATGCCTTTACCTAAAATATAATCCAAATGAAGTAAAAAATATAACTAATTTTCTCAACGTTTGGTTTTTTTTCTCACCTAAAATTTAGACGCCGTGTTTACATTTGGAACTCTCTAGTAAATGCACTAAGTTCGAGTGATCGCCCGTGTTGATACACGGTTAGATAAAATAACAGTTCTCTCTTTATTGGCAAAATAATTAAAAAAGGGCATACCGTCTCAGTGCTTGTTAAACCATCGGAAGATATTGCATATAATGAGGGCAATTTACAATCACGGGTAATTAACTTGTAGTTGTAGTAGTATAAACGGGTTTCTTTAAAAATGACCAGTGCTTACCGACGCCTATTCTCTGAGTTAAAAAAAAGACACGAGCTCTAAGAAAAAAAATTCTTCACATGTTGATTTATTTTTAAGAAAAATATTTTTGCGAATGCAATGTACGCGCAAATTTGCTAAAAATTTATCTACAGTAAAATTTTCCAGATTTACGGTATGCTGGTATTTTGTCATTATATGATGGTATTTTATCATTTTATGATGGTATTTTGTCATTATATGATGGTATTTTATCATTATATGATGATATTATATAACTTTGTGAAATCCGATAATCTGTTTGGTCAATACGAAGTACTTATTTTTTAATAACGACCGCTGAAAGCGAATAATGACTCGCACGAGCTGCCTCGTTTTCACTTTCGCTTTAGACAAACATGGAAGTTCGCAAGTTGTAGATAAGAAAAATTTAAAAGACATAGTGAAGAACTCTGAGGCTGATAATACAAAACAATTACAAGCATATCTGTCAACATTTTTCGGGAATACTTAGCACATACCCTTTCATGGTTGAGTTCGACTTTTCCACTCACTCGGCGAGCAGAGTTTTGACGCTGTTTACGCGATTACGGAGACTAAAGAAAATAAATACAAGCATGCCATGTAAGATTGTATCTTATCTTTGAAGAAATAGGTATTTATATTTTGTGAGTGCATTTCCTCTGCAAGTGTAAACGAGTGCGATTCTCAATCTGGGGGAGGGGGAATTCTGTGTTATCCGGAGATAGATATATTGCGTTATTATTATGATATGGGTTAAAATTTATTACCGAAACAATTTCCTCTGAGTGATATTCAATGAATTCTGAAACATTTACTGGATGATCGAAGCTAGAAATAAAGACGAAAAGGTAGTAGCATATAATGAAAAGTAGTATAAAGAAAAGTAGTATAATGAAAAGTAGTAGCATATATTGACAAAATACCATCATATAATGACAAAATACCATCATATAATGACAACATACCATCATATAATGACAAAATACCATCATATAATGATGAAATACCATCATATAACGACAAAATTCCATCATATAATGATAAAATACCATCATATAATGATAAAATACCATCATATAATGACAAAATACCATCATATAATGATACCAGAAGTCTCTGTCGAGACTGTAGCTCTACTGGTTTGTACTTATAACAAAGGATGAGAAAAGAAGCCATTGCCATCAGACCAAAACTGTAGAAGGAGTAGCGTTTTAAAGGAATTTCACAGACATTTCTATTTATAGTAACCATGGCAACACCGTTCGTCAAAATCAAAAACTGATGTACTATTTTATATATCTTAGTGTAGTCTATTTGTGTGCCAAGTTATATTGCAATCAGACCAAAACTGTAGGAGGAGTAGCATTTTAAAGGAATTTCACAGAAAATTCTTGTTTTAGTAACCATGGCAACACCTTTCATCGAATTCAAAAACTGATGCACTATTTTATGTATCTTTGTGTAGTCTACTTGTGTGCAATGTTATATTGATATCAGATCAAAATTGTAAGAGAAGTAGCGTTTTAATGGAATTTCACAGAAAATTCTATTTTTAGTAACCATGGCAACACCGTTCATCAAAATCAAAATCCGATGCACTGTTTTATGTATCTTAGTGTAGTCTACTTGTGTGCCAAGTTATATTGAAATCAGATCAAAATTGTAGGAGGACTAACGTTTAAAAGGAATTTCACAGAAAATTCTATTTTTAGTAACCATGGCAACACCGTTCATCGAAATCAAAAACCGATGCATTATTTTATGTATCTTAGTGTAGTCTACTTGTGTGCCAAGTTATATTGAAATCAGATCAAAATTGTAGGAGGAGTAGCGTTTTAAAGAAATTAATTTTGAATAGTAAATTTACGGTCGATAATGCTCAGCAACATGGCCAGATTTGTCCTTAATTCCGATTTCAGCTCCAAGTTTAACAAGCAAACGAAAAAAGGCAGGATTTTTTACTGCGTAGTGGAGGGGTGTACATCCCGCAAGGTTCTGCATATTGATAAGCGTTCTTATTTTTGCCATATTTTGGACGGGAGGAGTATGGAATAAATCTTCATTTTCAATTGACCAAAGGTGATGTAAAGTAAAGAAGAAACTTTTATTTTCCGTTAAGCACAAATAATGTAAAATGGTATTTCCAATGACATCCTTCAATGTTATAATATCTTTTGTCAAACAAATAAAATCAGAGCGATGTAAACCTTTTAATATCGGATTATCTGAATAAAACAGAAGCGGCCATATCTCCAAGGGGGATAAATCTGCTATATTTCCATAGCTCACTTCATCAATTATCGTTTTCTCCTCTAACCAATTGCACTCACTTGTCGTACAGTTTTCTGGAGATAAGCATGGTACAGTGCTTTTATGAAGGTTCCATAATTCATCGGGAAGATCAGCAAGAATAATGCTATATATGTCAATGTACTTTCTGCTATTTAAAGCATTTTCCGTTATTTTATTGAATACACAATGGGTTCTAAGCAACTTCGGTAACATCCTGTAGTCACTACCATTCATATTACTCAGTAAACTTGGATATTTTTTGAACAGCCTAGAAGCAATATCCTCTCTTCCTTTCATACGTGCCATACGAAGACATTCGATTCTCATTGCTTCAGACAAGTCTTCTTGTAAAAATAATTCTATAATGTTTTGCGACCCATTTTCAATTGCATAAAAGAAAGTCAAATTCCCTTCTTTGTCTGAAAATTTAATCAAATCGCCCTTAGAGAGAAGAAAGTCAGTCCATTGTGTCGTCTTTTCCAATAATGATATGTGCAAAAGTGACTGTCCATCACTATTTTTGTAAGTAAGGACATCACTGTATTTGTCCAAAATTTGGCTAATAATTGATTTACACTGGACAGATTGAAGCAAATACGGAAAGTTCATACCAAGTATGTGAACACCTTTTTTTAGTAGTTCGTCTGATATATTATAGTAGCCGTTTGCAACTGCCACTGTTAGAGAATCAACCCCACCTTCCGAAAGCATTTTGACATCAGCATCAGACTCTAACAGTTTCTGTACAATATTTATATCGCCATTATAACAAGAAATGTGAAGTGGTGTTAAACCTTTTTGGTCCTGTAGATTCACATTCCCCCCATTAGAAATTAAACAAGGAAGAATATCAATATCTTGGTTCTGAGCAGCGATATGCAATGCTGTAGACCCAGTCCTGTCTGCAATATTAACATTTGCCCCATAATGTATTAGTAACTTCAAAACCTTTAAATTCCCATTAAAGCAAGCCATATGTAAAGATGTTCGTCCATCTTTGTCCACCAAATTTATATCTGCATTATTTTTCAAAAGCATTTCGATGACTTTTGAAAGATTCCCCAAACAAGCAATATGTAAGGAAGTAAGGCCATCTTTGTCAGGGATGTTTATATCTATATTTGTCTGAATAAGTATTTCAACATTCCATTCAAGTTTCTCTATTAATGCGTTTTCATACTGACATTATTCTAATATATATCTGGTCATATCTGATGTGTTATATGAAATAACATTTTGTGCAGAATTCTTTGAACCGCTTAACTTATTTACTTTCCTATGGAAGCAACGATCATTTTCTCTTTTGTCATGTGTAAAAAATCTTTCAGTTTTTGGATTTCGGCATGCATGATGGATTGCTGTTTTATTCTCTTTATCTAGTGCATTCACATCTACCTCATGTTGTAGAAGAATTAAGATGCATTCTTTGGATAAATTTTCTGAAGCAATATGCAAAGGAGTTCGATTATCCTTGGTGAGAATGTTTGGACATGCTCCTTTGAAGAGCAGATAATAAAGAAGTTCTGAGTTACTATGTGCACAACTGATATGAAGTGCTGTCAGACCATTCTCATTCCTATAATTTATATCAAGTCCTTGATCCAATAGTAAAGAGACGACATTTTTATTTCCGTTTTGACAAGCTTTCCAAAGTCCATTCAGTTGATTTTGTATATTTATTCTTTTTTCCAATAAAGATTTGATGGTATCAGAATTTCCAATAAAACAGGCTAACGCTAATGGAGTTTCGCCGTCATTAGTAGTTAAGTTAATATCGCATCCCTTCTCAATAAGGAAAGAAGTAATCCTATTCTGCTCAGAAAATATGGATGAATATAAAGCTGTCCATCCAAGATTGTCTTGTGAATTGAAATTTGCCCCAAGAGTAATCAAAAGCTCTGCAGCTTCCAATGAACCATTTCGACATGCTAGAGACAATGGTGTCTCACCGTTGTCATCTTTGATATTTACTACAGCTCCAAAGTCATGTAATAATTTGATAACATTAACATGATTATTCCGACAGGCCTCATGGAGTACAGAAATACCGACTTCATTTTGAAAGTTCACGGATGCCCCTTTTGATAGTAAGTAATGAGTAAGATTATAATGCCCTTAAAAACTGCTAACCATTAAGGGTGAAACCATTTCATCCATTAAATGAAAATTTGATGTAAGGTCTTCCTGAGAGCAGACTTTCTTTTGGATAAGGAATTTCAATATTTCTGTTTTTCCCGTTATACAAACTAGAATTGGCAATGGGATTCGTGCAATTGGACAATGATCTTCGTGACCTTCATTTTCTTTATTAAAGTCACAATACAAACAATTATCATCTGAAAACATTTCTTCCATAAGATAGTGAACACTTTCATAAATTTTAATATAGTATTCAAAGCACCATTTAACAATTTCAATATTTTCACTAAGAACAGCCAAATATATTGAACATGCCTTCTGATCGAATAAAGTTTGAAAAAGAGTCTCATTTTCAATTTGAAACAGATATTTTAAAACTGTTGACCAGTTGTATGCCATAAGTAAATGAAGAAATGAAATTCGGCTATTTCTTAATAAATCTCCCTTCGAAAATGAAGTCATACAGTCCATTCGAATTGATGACAAGCTTCGGCCTATTTTCGTAAGTGCTTCATCCAAAACATGTCTATCTTCTAAATGAGAAATCAGACCAGATTCAATCTGTGCTTTTGGCATGGCTGGGTTTTCAAAAACTTCAAAAACCATCCCTCGTTCTATGTCTTTCTGTATTCTTTCTACATAACATGTCAACATGCTTCCATCCAATTCTACTAGAAACAAATCTTCATTATCATCACATTCTAATCTTCCAAGAGGTCTAAGCCTATTTTGAAATATTTCTAATGGTGAATGTTGTATCAATGTTTCTGGTGATTGTTTTCCAAAGTGCCAAACTATTATATCAAGCAGTTTTGTGTGTATTAGAGAAAACGTTTGACCTATTTCTTTGAGATACTTTCCAACAAGTCTGTTGATAGCAGAAAATAAGTCTAAGGGATTGAGATCTATTTCACAAGCGTTGTGAATGTGTTTAAGGCATTCAAAGTCTTCAGATGCTTCCCTTTCAGATAGATATAATGCAAGTTTGTCTTCTGAAAGGGAACAACAAACTAGAGCACAATATTCGTAAATGCTTTCTGGTTTTGGATCGTCTATCATCAAGTCAAGCTTCGAGACTAACTGAACGAAAGGATTGTCAAAAAAAGTTACCAACCGCTCTGGATCAGCCCAAGCATTTACATACAACTTACAAAGCAAGGGGAAGCAATCAATATGCTTTTCAAACAATTGCTTGGGTAAAACTAGTTCGCACTGAACATAAGCTTCCAAGATTTGTTTCTTCTCAATAAATGATAAATGATTTTCTAGAATATCTAAATTGAATATGAAATCTGAGAATATTTTAATCTTTCTGAATGCACGGGCTGAGCTTAAAGCTAACCGACATGAAACAAGAAGTTTTGCTTTCTTTTGGCCTTCTCTTCCTTTGAAATCCAGACATTTTTTAATATCTTCAGAATGCTTAGCCCATTCATAAAAATGTTCATTAACTGTATATTCACCACATGGATCATCGGCAACAAAGACTTGAGGATTTTTTCTGTTGCGATAAGTCGTAATCTCCTCAGGACGACTAACAGGTATGATGGAAAATCCTTCTCTCCCCATTTTAAGCGCGATGTGATGAATAATGGCAGACTTTCCTGATCCTGGATGACCAACCACCACAACACATGGGTGTTCTTTAATGAATTCTTCAACAGCTGTAGATGATTTTGTTTCTACAAATACTTGATCTTCTTCTTCCCAGGACTCCAGTTTTTCCTCAATAAATTCTATATAATTAAAATCAGGAAAGTAAATAATGCAATATGGCTAAGTTAATAGATTTTATATTTTTTCCCCTTTATTTAGACAGGATAACACAATTAGTACATATGCCTAGTTTACATTGTGGTCCTGTATAAAACACATTTACAGACAAATAAAAAAAAATAGTAGGAACTAGAATAAGAAAGAATATATACATGGCATATGATATCAGACATATTTGTACATACAAGTCTATTAAATACTAGTATTAAATATTGTGCCATAAGATAAAATTCATTTAAGAAGAATTTCTTCACCTGTTCAAATTATAATTTTGCAAATATGCTATTTTAAAAACAAACTATGGAATTAGAGTTTCGAACAGTGTCAGGCAACTGGTTCCATAAAATTGCAGTTGAAACATTAAAAGACCGTTTATAATACACACTTCGTGTTTTTGGAATGTATATATTTTGTATTTTATCTTTTTTCCACTTCGGCTATAAATACTATGACTATAAAAAGATTTTACTAAAAATATTTTGAACTCTAATCATTCATATTATACCTTTGGAGGTTTTACAGATTATAGTGACCATTAAAGAAACCTGTTTGAAAGTTTTTTGAGATGTAAATGAAAATATCTAGACATCAATAGCTGGTGTGGACAATAGTTGAGGAGGATTCCCATTTCTATTTATAATATGAGGTGTCTAGATATAGATATGTCTCTGAATATTAGGGAAAATGGCAGTTGTATCCTAAATTGCAGCTTCATAGAAAACAAATATAAAGCTTTCTACAATATGCCTTCAAAATGAGCATGTGTTGGAACAATAATTGATGCAATATTGAGGATTGACTCTTGTTTCCTTTTTATTGCAGCAATGTCTAAAATAGATTCCTAGAATAATCAAGAACGCTTTTTTCAGGCACTTTTTAAGATATCATTGCTGCATAAATAGGAAGAATATTGTAAAACTTGACATTTTTACGACAGTAACTATTGTTGGTGCCTACAAAGAATGGATGTTAAGTAACTAAAAACATATCAATTATGTAATTAAGGAGAAATTGGCGAAAGCTTACAATGAACTGCGACAACGCCGAGGTGTTTGTCAGTTGTTCATGGCGTGATTGCAATGATGTTTTGAGAATTTAATGAAAAAATTATAGTTTATAATTAAAATTTAACTTAAGATCTACCCAAAAATAAATATAAGCTTTAGAGTTTCTGCAGCTGACAAAATTCTCATAAAACAAAGATTAGTTTCTATTTTCTATTATCAATCGCCAAAAAATGTATTAAAATCTTGTCTACGGTGTTAATTAAAAAATTATAACTTAACTTGCTTATTTTGTTCATTTTTTATTCATGAAAAGGAAGTAGAACAAGCCATTCTATAATTATGTACCGGTATATATTATTCTGCTGTGTGCTTACGTCACATAATGAACTATTTTAATAACTTCATTCATACACATGTATGATGATATTTGTTCTCTGCATGATTATATAATAGAGAGCTTCCACAAATGTATATATTTACATTAAAGTCGTATCCTTAACATAAAAATAATATAGTTTACTATAGTTAACTATAGTAAATCAAAGTGACAAAGTTTTCGTCAATGTTTTCCAAAGTGTCCAAGTTTTCGCCAAAACTTTTCAAAGTGTCAAAGTTTTCGCCAAAGAATTTCATAGTGTCAAAGTTTTCTCATAAGTTTTTCAAAGTGTCAAAGTTTTCGATAAAGTTTTTCAAAGTGTTAAAGTTTTCAATAAAGTTTTTCAAAGTGTCAAAGTTTTCGCCAAAGTTTTTAAAGTGTCAAAGTTTTCGTCAAAGTTTTTCAAAGTGTCAAAGTTTTCATCAAAGTTTTTCATAGTGTCAAAGTTTTCGTCAAAGTTTTTCAAAGTGTCAAAGTTTTCGATAAAGTTTTTCAAAGTATCAAAGTTTTCAATAAAGTTTTTTAAAGTATCAAATTTTTGGATAAAGTTTCTCAAAGTGTCAAAGTTTTCGATAAAGTTTTTCAAAGTATCAAAGTTTTCGATAATTTTTTTGAAAGTATCAAAGTTTTCAATAAACTTTTTCAAAGTATCAAAGTTTTCGATAATGTTTTTCAAAGTGTCAAAGTTTTCGATAAAGTTTTTCAAAGTATCAAAGTTTTCACCAAAGTTTTTCAAAGTGTCAAAGTTTTCGCATAAAGTTTTTCAAAGTGTCAAAGTTTTTGTCAAAGTTTTTCAAAGTGTCAAAGTTATCACTATAATAAATCAAAGTTTTCAATGTGTCAAAGTTATAACTATAGTTAACTATAGTAAACTAGAGTTAACTATAGTTAACTATAGTATTTTTTGTTAGGGATACTGCTAAGATCACCTCTAACATTCCAGGGTATCGTTTCTAACCGTTCCAATCTTAGTTGTCTTATCTCCAGTAAATGCTCCAAAAGAAGTTCTCGCTCAGAGTCATCGATTGAGGTTACCCTTAAAGTCATAGCTTCATTTAGTAAAGCAGAACCTCCAAGTCTTCCAATAGCCTAAAACGATTCCAAACATGTATATAATGAGGATTATACACGAGTCTTCTAAATTAGAAAGTAAGGTCAATAGCAAGGCAGGGTTTCAGGAGAAAAAAGGGTTTAATACATAGGCTTTTTCCATTTAAAAAACAGTCATTGAAAGTGATCTCCCGTTTGGAATTCTCTATGCGGTGGAAATAAATAAAGCGTTTACAGAGGTAAACAAAAGCACGTGTTTTTTTAACGGATAGAATCAACTATAATATAAGAAAAAAAGCAGTGATAGTTTGTTATACATTATATTGTGTAAACTGAAAGGGCAGACAATCAAAATGTCCTCATTTACCATAGTTATGCTGGGAAGAACAAAGATGCGACATGTGCTAAAAGTTACGAAAGCTAGAGTGGTAACCGGATAAGAACAGTTCTATAGGTCATGCTTAGTAACTTCTGATAAAATTTATAATAATTCAATGCAAATATATTTATGAAAATTTATTTCCCATAACGTAAATTACATGATAGAAACTCTTGATCATTGTGAATAATAATTAGATGTGAAGGGAAGCAACTCAAAATTAACAAACAGTGCTGGAATTTCTTTGTTTTGTCTCTATATTTCGCATTTTCAGCCAAAATATATACACGTCATCGGATATAAGTATACAACAAGGTATTTTATTCAAAACGTCTGTGAAAGAAATGAGTTTTAGAGAAATTGAATGGTTAAAAATTATCTAGGTTCTTTTTATCATCAATTTACATATGTAATGCATTGACTCTGATTAAGAATTGTGAAAGCATTGATTAGACGAAAACTAGGAATGAAGGCTGACTTGGTGTGTAAAAAGAACCAGAATTAAACATGTTTTGTACCATTAAACATGTTCCAAAATTCTTGAAAAATTCTATACTAAAGCCAGAAACATTGCCAATGTCCTTAAATTGATTAAATTGATTGTGCGATTCTCAGTTATTCTTGGACTCTCATTAAGGCTTTGCATTCTCAACGGCATGCCTCTCAAATGGTGACCGATTCTCATTGGTTTAGAAATTAATGACCTCATCAACTTGAGATTATTGTTGACAACAATGATATGACTTAAGCCCACCTTTTTAATGTACGAACCTTTTTTATCGGTTCCTAGATACACTCGGTGACATTCACCCGTTTTTTGTACTCTGTATATTTCATCAGTGATTTGAAAAGCTGTGTAAATTTTAGTTTGTCATGCTATGTAATTTGGCTGAAAAATTACGATCAGAAAACACTCTAGCCTTGTAGTTAAAATGTTGTAAAATAGGAATGCGGGTGTTATGCATATGTATGTAATATCAAAAGGTACTTGTTTATTGAAAATCATCACGTAGATCTGCACGTTGGCCCCACTTATATCGAACAATTCGAACTAACACCATTTTTGTTGTCTATGTTGTTAACATAAACTAGCAAGGTTCATCATTTGAGAGACAAAGCGTCGAGATTCCTCACTGAATGTCCAAGTATAACTGAGGAATTTACGATCTCAAAAATTAACTGGAGAGCAATTCGCAACATACCCATTATTCAGATTTCTTTATTTCGTTTTTTTTTTATTAATATCATCTATTTTATGCATATGAAATCAGATGACTTTATTTTACGGGAAAAGGTATTAATTTTTTGGTCGGGGTCGGCCTGCGGCCTTGGGTATATATAAGTAGGAAAGCTCGGGAACAACTTTCTTTTCATCAACTTGCTGGATACAGAGTAGGTTGAATATTTCTTTGTCAAGTTTTTTCATAATATTTGTAAGAATTTTTTTGCATCTGCCTTAAATATATTTTAAATTTTGGTTAATTGATAATAAAGTTTGTATGTTCTTAATACTTTTTTCATCCAACGTATATATTTTCTCTGGATTATGCTGGATTTACAGCCCGATTAAATGTGACACGACAGCCATTTTGAATATATTGTTGCAAATTTTTGCCCGTAGCAAATTTATCAAAAAATTTGTATCTGGTGAATTACAATTAGTAATTTTTGTTTGTTATTTAATCTAACGAGCGGAAATGCCTCCCAAAAATAAGACTAAGCGGAATTGCAGACTGAGAGACAACGAGGGCAAAGCATCAAGTTCAAAGAGGTCAAGACAAGAGCGACCAGCGGTAGCGATAGAGGTTGACGATAATCATACAGTTCAGGAACCAGGGGCCCATTTTAAAAAAAGAACTTAGGACTTAAGACCAAATTTAGTTCTTCGTATAACATTCTAAATAACAATATATTGAAAATGAATCTAATCTTTCTAAAAGGAATGTAGTAAGATATCTTTACAGTAGCAGTTTTAAAGAAAATCATTAATTTTGCAAAATGTTACATTCATCTGAAGTTTTTGGCCTTAGTCGTAAGTTCTTTTGTAAAACAGACTCCAGGTCCTTCAGGAAGCATCGCCGCCCAAGAGAATGTAGTTGGTGCCAGAAAGTCAAACTCTACCCCCCTGGCCCCAGCACCTGTGCCTGCTTTGGCCATTGAATCTCAATCAGGTACAAGCATTGGTTATGAGAATCAATATGTAGATAGCATTCATTCACTATTGGCTAGCAATGTCTCTAACTCATTGAAGTCTAAAATCATTAGTTCAGCATACATAGAGATTAGTTTGTTGCTTGATAACACTTCCCTGACAGAATCTTCAGAGAAAAAAATATTTTTTAATGAAAAAGGGGAGTTGGTCACAAGAGAGGTTGTTAAACCTAGCAATAAGATTCAAAATATCAGTAAATGGACAGATGCATTCTTAGTTTACTCTAGCATTTATGCTTCAGCCCACCCAGAATCTTACCAGGGTTTGCTGAAATATTTACATGACATAAGACTCGGGGCTTCAAGGTGTGGGGAGGGGATTTGGGATGGAAGAAATATGACGAGCAGTTTCGACTTCGCCGCAGTATCGATCCCACCATAGATTGGTCTAAAGTAGACTATGAGTTATGGTTGATGTTTATGTCATCATCCCCACAATCTAAACTAACAATTAAACCAAACAGCCCAGCCTACAGCAAGTGCTATAATTTCAACTTCAAGGGTCATTGTGACAGACCTTCTTGCCAGTACATGCACAAGTGCATTAAATGTTCTGGGAGTCATCCACAATATTTGTGCCCTCAATCTAATTATGTTGGGAAGTCCACAAGTTACCCAAGGGGACCACTTCAAGGGCAACCCCAAGTTAGACCCCTTATGTCACACCCAACCCAAACCCACAGACCACAAAGGTATATGGGCCCTAGGAAATTTCCCTATTAATGTTGAAAAGTTAAATGAATATTTGCAGCCATATCCAGACAAATATGCTGCTAATTATATTTAAAAAATGGGTTTTCAAAGGGTTTTGAAATAAATTATACAGGCCCAAGGTGTCATGTGTTTTCAAAAAATCTAAAGTCTGCAAGTGAACACCATGATGAGTTGATGGAAAAGATAAGTAAGGAAATAAAGCTTGGCCGAATCATGGGTCCTCTTGATCAACTTCCAATTTCTAACCTCCATATTTCACCAGTTGGCATTGTCCCTAAATCTGATGGAGGGTGGCGAATGAATACCCATTTATCCTATCCTAGTTCCCAGGGGATCAATGACTTTATAGACCCAGATTTATGTACAGTGCAGTATGCATCATTTGATGGTGTAGTCAATATGATTGCAAATTTGGGAAGGGGCGCATTGATAGGTAAGATGGATTTTAAAAGTGCTTTTCGTTTAGTTCCGATAAATCCAGGGGATTTTGACTTGTTAGGTTTCTCTGTAGATGGATTATATTACATAGATAAATGCCTTCCCATAGGTTGTTCCATTAGCTGCAGAATTTGGGAAACATTTGCAACTTTTCTACACTGGCTTGCTCAGTTCAAGTCTGGATTGAATACATTAGATCATTATTTAGACGATTTCCTTTTTGCAGGTAGGTCTGGTAGTGATGAATGTGAAATTCTAATGTCTACTTTTAGTAACTTAGCTGGGGATTTAGGGGTACCTCTAGCCCATGAGAAAACTTCTGGTCCAACAACAAAATTAATATTTCTAGGTTTCGAAATTGATACACTAGAGATGACAATTAAGATTCCAGAAGCTAAGTTAGAAATCCTGAAGAGTCTGATTGACAATTTTTTAGATAGGGAAAAAGTTACACTGCAAGAAATGCAGTCTTTAGTTGGAATGCTCAATTTTTTCTCAAAGGCAATCAGATCTAGTAGAGCTTTTATTCGAACAATGTATGATGCATTTAGTGGAGTTTTCAAGCCACATCATCATATAAGATTATCAGTAGGAATCAAAAATGACCTTAGAATGTGGCTGGTGTTCTTGAACCATTTCAATGGGGTTGCATATTTTCCTAATACTGTATGGGAAGATTCTAGCATTTTACAGTTATTTACAGATAGTGCAGGTTCAGGTCATTTAGGTTGTGGGGGTTACTTTAGTGGAAGTTGGTTTTTTCTCCAATGGCCAAAACATTGGAACAACTAAGAAATTTGGAGAGACATGACTTTTCTTGAGCTCATACCAGTAGTTTTAGCAATAGAGGTATGGGGACCTAGGTTGTTACATAAAAAAGTTCAGTTTCATGTTGATAACCTTTCATTAGTTAGTGTCATTAATACCCAATCTTCCAAGTCCAAAAGAGTGATGGATTGGTAAGACATTTGGTTTTCAGACTGATGATCAATAATGTTATATTTAGGGCAAATCACATTAGTAGCTTGGATAACAAAATTGCAGATTCTAGTTCTTGCAAACGGTGGTTCCGCTTCAAGACGTTAGCACCAGAGGTAAGCACCAGACCAGACCCTCTTCCAGTAGAATTAGTCAACATGATTTACAGATTCAAATGAAT
Organism: Saccostrea cuccullata; assembly: GCF_032062105.1. NCBI lineage: Eukaryota > Metazoa > Mollusca > Bivalvia > Ostreida > Ostreidae > Saccostrea > Saccostrea cuccullata. The sequence goes on along the minus strand of NW_026918991.1, from coordinate 127,215 downwards.
AAATTGCTAGATGCTTCAATCTCTGAAAACACTAAGACAGCATACGAAACAGGACAAAATTCATTTTATAATTTCCGGAAAGAATTTGGGTACGAAATTTCATGGCCCCCACCTCTTAGAGATGTTCACTTTGTTGCTTATCTGTCACTTAAGAAGTGTTCCTATGCTACGGCAAAATCTTATCTATCTTCTATTAGTTTTCAATGCAAAATTCACAATTGGGTTGATGAAACAAAGAACTTTCTGGTTGTAAAGGTTCTTGAGGGTATGAGAAGAACTGGTAGGTCTGCAGATGCAAGGCTACCTATAACCTTGCAGTTGCTTTCTGAAGTTGTTAGGGTTTTATCGAGCATTTGTAGCAATAGTTATGAAACAAAATTGTTCAGAGCTGCTTATATTTTAGCCTTCTTTGGTTTTCTCAGAATAGGGGAATTCACATTGTCTACTGGTAATAGTGTTCATACAATTTTACAAGTGACTGATGTTCAATTTGAAGCTAATTACTCCAAGGTTTTTGTACACATAAGAATGTCAAAATGTGATCAGGATAGAAAGGGGGTTTCTTTAGCCATTGATAAAAGTGGGGGAATATTGTGTCCAGTAGCAAGTTTGATAGATTATCTTGCAGTAAGACCAAAAATTAAAGGGCCATTATTTATCCACTGTGGAAAAAATCCCCTTACCAGATATCAGTTCTCTTCGGTTTTGAAAAAATCACTTCAGGTTTTGGGGGTTGAGGGACATTATAGGGCCCATTCATTTCTTATCGGGGCAGCCACTGCAACATTTGAAGCGGGGTGTTCACAAGATGTCATAATGGAAGCAGGGCGTTGGAAGTCTAGGGCATACAAATCATACATAAGATGTCCTGTTGGGCAGATATTGGGGGCAAATAAGTTGTAATTTTGTAAATATAACAAGAATTATTCAAATTATTGCATACATTTGTAGAGGTCTCTGAAGTTAAAGTCTGGTGTGTGGGCTCTTCTATTATTAAGAATGCAATGATGGCATCAGTATGCAGACTGGAGGGAACAAATCTTGGATTGGATAGATTGAAAATAAATATCTGGTGGCAGGGATATTCAGGTTTGAATTTTTTGGGACTTAAAAGAAAGCGCTTTTTTCTGACAGACTATGAGGAATCCCCAGACTTTTTGGTTATTCACTGTGGGGCAAACGATTTAGGATCAATTGATCTGTATACTCTCATTGAGAAAATTAAATCCCATCTAAAGATTATCAAGACTCGCTTTCCACATTCTACACTTGTTTGGTCACAGATGCTGCCACGAAATAAATGGAGGTATTCGGGGGACAATAAAGCAATGGAGCGTTCCCGTCTTAAGGCCAATAGGGTAGCTGCTTCATTAGTGTTAGAGTTGGGGGGTTGTTACATAAAGTACCCTGATTTATTGAAAAACATATCACAATTTCTGTTGCCAGATGGAGTACACCTCAATGACCTAGGAAATAAACTCTTTCTAAATAATATCCAAGGGGGGTTAGAATTTTTCCTGTCAAAGCAAGGAAATGTGTATCCTTAAACAAAACATACTAAAGAACATTGGTCCGTGGGGGCTTTTTTGTCAGTTGCTTGGGTGCTCCCCCATGTGTGGGATGACTGCGAACTCTCATTCGGTTGTTCACTGTCATGTGGCGTTTGCGCACACCAAAGCAACTGAGGCCTACATAAACTTTGTATTGTTGTGAAGTTTTCACCATTGAACTGTGAAGGGGGTTGAAATGTTGAACCATTTTATATGTAAAATATTTGTTGATATGTTGATATAATTTGTTTTGTGCTTGATTTGTGCATATAACTAATTACACTTAAATAAGTAACCGCGGTTTACCCGGGGTGGTCATTTTTTGCACATATGACTTGTTTGTGTTGATGAATTTTGTTGAATTTGTGTGGGTTTGCCCAAAAGTTGTGTGTATTAATTGGCATCCCACAAATTACTATGCCACGGCCAATGTTCGCCAAAATAAAGGTTAAAACAAACATTTTGTTGTCATTTCCCTGTAAAAATAATTATGAATGTGTTTTTATAGAAAAACATAAATTTGTTTTTTTCAATTTTCTTTGTGTTCTACTATAGTAAATTGAACTTTCATTCCCGTCCACTGCTTACTCACTGTTCTACCCATTTATAAAATTAAATTTTCTTTTAGTGATTGGTGTGCCTTTTCTCATTATTTGGTTTATTTTTGAAGAGCCACTGATGTGGGAATAGGAACACTAAGGATAAAGCAAGGTAATACAATTGATTTCTACATAGACTATTGAATGATATAAATGTACTTTCGCTTACCCCCTCTATATCTATCCAGCTAGTATTAAATTCATTTGCATTCATCCTTGCGTCTGTTGAATGAGCAACTTTGTTTCTGTAGAACTTGATTCTTGCTAAGTCAGCCCCAGTACTGACATCTGATGGATTTGGTAGAACATCAAATCCTCCTGCTGGTGCTGGTGTAGAGGGACTCATCACAGGAAGAAACAAGACCTTTCAGTTAAAACTGAAAGGCGGCTTTCAGTAACTTTTTAGTGGCCATTCAGCCACTGAATGGCACATACATTTCAGCAACCTTTCAGCTGCCTTTCAGTCACATTTCAGATACCTTTCAGATACCTTTCAGTCACCATTCAGCGGACACATTTCCGTCAACTTTCAGTGGCCTTTCCATCAACTTTCAGTGACTTTTCCATCAATTTTCAGTGACCTTTCCGTCGTCTTTCAGTGACCTTTCCGTCGACTTTCAGTGACCTTTCTGTCGTCTTTCAGTGACCATTCCGTCGACTTTCAGTGACCTTTCTGTCGTCTTTCAGTGACCTTTCCGCCACCTTTCAGTGATATTTAGGTCTCAATTTAGCAATTTTTTCACTAGCGTATTATTTTATAATCAGATATTTTTCCTTAACAAGGAAGCATATTTTGAATAAAGATTTATTATTCAATCTTAATTGTGTGGGTTTTTTTTATTTACTCATCGTGATCAAATTCGGGTACCTTGAAATATGTCTAAGTAATTATTATATTTTTATAAAATATGTGAGACTTATTCAATATGATTTTTAATTTTCTAGTAACATTTAGAAAACAAAAATTCTTCAAGTGATAAAGAATGATGATCCGATAACCGATTCAAAATTTAAATAAATGCCGCATATCATTCTATAGTGCTTATACGTGTATTTTTTCATGCAAATTTACAGTTTTGATTGATGAGACAGAATTTATATTATTTAAACCATTTCTGGAAGATCGCAAGTATTACTGATCAATTTCGTTTCTTAATTATGTCATTGTCAAAACTGCAGGATATTTAGTTTTTGAAAGACATTATTTTAAATTCATTTTTAATGACAAGAATAAATAAATCGTTTATACATGACTCTTGTAGAAAAAAAATATAGTAGATTTTAGCTTTCTAAATGGTATTGATTTAATAAAATCATTCTACTTAGTTTCTAGATAGAGAATTTACAACGATCTTAAATCTTTGACACAGGAACAGGTGCCCGTCTCTGATAATTGTCATCATCCCGATAGGAGATGTGTAATTAATTAGTCTGTCCCCAAAATCCGCGCAACTAACATAGAATATACAAAAGATATACAAGATATATACACATCGCAGCTCCTCGATACAACAGGTGAACTGATTGTTCTATCGATTTATATAAATTAATTGATTTTAGATCCTCATTGCTCAACAAGAAGTCGTAGCGTAATCGATAAGGTAGTGGACACCTAAGCAGGAGACCAGGGTTCGACTCTGGGCATGGGAGCAATTTTTTTTCTTGTATTAATTTTTTTCCTATTTTTTTTATTCGGAATTAGATACATTTAATGCTATTATACCAGGAAAAAGTGAAATAAAATTTTTATGTAAAAAAATAAGCCGATTATTCAATAAAAAGATTCAACTGAATGATCACGGAAAGGTCACTGAAATGTATGTGCCATTCAGTCGACTGAATGGTAACTGAATGATCACGGAAAGGTCACGGGAAAGGGTCTTTTCAGTGACCTTTCAGTGACCATTCAGTGGCCATTCAGCCACCATTCAGTCGACTGAATGGTGGATTTTCATCCTGTGCATGTTTCGTAAAAGGCAGATTAAGAGTGTAACATCAAAATCCTTTGACATAGGTGCATTAACTAAAACATTTTAAAATGAGGTAATAAATCTTTAAATCAAAAAGTAGTCTGTTCCTAATTTTTTTATCAGTAAGGACAGATGATACAAATGAAACAATGTTTATGTTGGTACATATTTTTGACCTATTTTAAATGATACGACTATTAAATTTCCAAACTGTAGACTTTCTACAATGATCAATATTCTGCCTTTTTACATTCACCCTTAAACTTTTGTAAATCTGAACAATTTATCACCTTAAAACACGCACGTGTAAAATTTTGGAAAAAAGTGAAATCAATAGAGTTATCAGTTTTACATAGTAATACATGATTTGCTTGATTGAATGTATGTTGTTTAATGTCCCTCTCGAGATTTTTTCTCTCATATGGAGAAACAATCAATTACCGCTTGAGAGCTGTCAAATACTCGGCACTCAAGGCAATTGCGCAGGGGGATCTTTTTGTGCCAGCACTTTCTGCAACAATGGACGTTGGTTTTTACGGTCTCATCTGAAAGACCCGCCGGTCTCAACGTCCCTCAGTGGGATTCAAACCCCACTGTAGGAAAGCTGGTGACAGCAATATATATGTCGGTCATCAAAATATGCCGGTGTAAAGACGAATAATGACCCCCATCGAATAATGACCGGGGGTCATTTTTCAACGACAAAAAATGACCCCTTACCCGTAGAAAAAAATCATTTTTTGTAGAAGAAGTGTCCTAGGGGTCATTATTTTATATGTTAGTCCTATAAAAAATTGACCCCCATTGAAAAATGAACCCCTTTAAATTGAAAAGAGATTCTTTATTGTCAAGTAAATAAAATTTCTTTTTAATATTCCTCCTTATAGTGTTTGCTTGAAGATTGATATTCCACTTCTTTTTAGAAATCAAACGATACAACAAACAGGTTCCAATACTCTTTGGCAAATCCTATTTGACAATGAAAGAGGAGGAAATATTTAAACCCCCCCCCCCCCAAAAAAAATTACGTCAAATTAAATGAAAAGCAAATATATAAATAAAACTCTATATCTTTTAATAATACTGAAAGAAGCTCTAGATAAAATATTGAAATGAAGTTAAGCCTTCACACAAGTTCTATCATATCATATTTACTTCGGCATGATTAAAGCATACTTTAAATGTTGGTGGGGGTATACTTGAAAGTTTTGTGGCAAAGTAACAGTTGAAAATTAGTAGAATAGTAGATTATTTTAAACTTATTTTTAGCCCCTCCTTATAGAAAAATAAAGGTAGGGTAGTTTTTTTGTTGCTTTTGTTGATAATCGACTTCCTCCTAAATACGTAAGGGGGTGGGGTGGGTATAACACCTAAAATATGCTCTGTGAAGCTATGGGCTAGTGTAAAATACACATTCTAATGCCAAAACTATACATGTAGACATAACCTTCTGATTTAACATACAGTATTCATCACGTTTCTTAATTCTTGTTTTACTCCACTCTTTTACCCGGTTCTGAGTATATTTTTCAGAGAATTTAATATGAAAATCAGAACAAACATTTTGTTTATTTTTTGTAACGTCTTCTTTATACTGTATCACAATATGAAAAGTTAATTGAAGACCATTTCTTTTAATGTCCGTGTAATCGAAGATTCGGGGGTATATAGTTTTATCATGTCCATCTGTATGTCTGTCTGTCTATCTGGCGGTCTGTTTCTCCGCAAAAACTTTAACCTTGACCATAACTTTTCATTTATTGTAGCTATGCCTTTCATTTTCATTATGTGTATATTCCTTGTGACAAGACCTTGCTTTGGGTACTGTCATGTTCTAAGTTTTGAATTTACCGGGTGGGAGTAAATACAAAATTTAGAACATGACATATTCTAAACTTTGTATTTACTCTCACCCGGTAAATTGAAAATTTAGAACATGACAGTACCACCAAATTTGTCCTTTTGACCTTTACGTTTGAGTTTGTCCCATTTTACAAAAAAATGCCAATTTTTAAATTTACTTAGGCTATAACTTTTAAACAGTAGATACTAGTACTCTCATACTTCACAAATATAATCCTTGTTACAATAAACTTTTCTTAAGAAACCATCAACTTTGACCCTTTGACCTTTGAGTTTGACATACCTTTCAAACACTTATCCTTAGCCATTAATTTTGAAGAAGTGGTGATAGGGCTTTCCTATTTTACAATTGTGTTTCTTGTGAGAAGACCCTACTTTGGGTACCATTGTATTTAAATTTCATTTAAGAAAAGATAAATCTTCTTTATGTTGCCATACAGGGGCATAGCTGTTTCACAAACACATCTATTTATATATCAGAGGAGTTGCGGATAACAGATGGACACCCCAGAGCGTAAGAGACGGACGGAAGGACATCCCGACCACTATATATCCTCCCGCTTTTCAAGCGGAGGATATAATAATATATGATACTGCAGATTTTTTTCTGTCAGTACGATGATTTTCACCATCAAACAAGATGTGTTTGTGAAACACTGATGCCCCCATATGGCAACATAGCAAAGATTAAACTTTTCTTTAATGCAAATTTAATGAATCGGTACCAAAAGTAGGATTATTCTCACTGTAAAACAATTGTGAAATTTGAAAGTAGGCCAATGTTGAAGTTTTTCAATAAGTACAAAAATCTCAAAGATGAAGGTTAAAAGGTCAAGGCAATTGGTATCCAATGAAAGGTCTTTCCACATAGAATACTTATGTAGAGTATGGAAGCCCCAGCTGAAACCGTTTAGAAGTTATGGCCAAGGTTAATTTCTTTTAAAAGTAGGTCAAACTCCAAGGTCAAGGTCAAAGGGTAAAACTTCTTGTTATCAAATGAAAGGTCTTGTTACAAGGACAACATATATGAAGTATAAAAGCACTAGCACTAACCCTTTAAAAGTTGTGGTTAATGTTTGCTTTTTTAAAGTAGGTCAAACTCAAAGGTCAAGGTCAAAGAATCAAAGTGCTTGGTATCAAATAAAAGGACTTTCACAAGGATTACATATACGAAGAATGAAAGCCATATCTCTTACCGTTCAAAATTTATGGCCAAGGTTAAAGTTTTTTCACAGGTACGGAAATCTACTAGGTCAAGGTCAAAGGGTCAAGGTTGTTGATATCCAATGAAAGGTCTTTCAACAAATAATATATATGTGAAGTAAAATGTCCTGGTATCTACTGCTCAAAAGATATGGCCAAAGTAAAAGTTTAAAATTTTCATAAAAAAGTGGGTCAAACTCCAATTCAATTTCGAAAGGTCAAATTTGGTGGTATCCAAAGAAAGGTCTTGTCAAAAGAAATACACATGCCAAATATGAAAGTCATAACTCTACTAAATCAAAAGTTATTGGCAATGTTAAAGTTTTTGCAGACAAACAGAGAGACAGAGAGACAGACAGAGAGACACACAGACAGACGGACACGACAAAAACTATATACCCCCGAAACTTCGTTTACGGGGGCATAAAAACAATGTTTACCTAACCCTTTAGGCTCGATAAATCTTTACTCCTTTAGATTTTGAATCATCGCATTGACTTTAAAATAAAGCTATAATCGTATGTTATGAGATCAACATATCATCAATTTATTCCAAATAAGCTCAGGTGAGCATTTTGGCCAATTTTTTTGCCCCGTAAAAATTTCAGCTTTAATCCACAGGGAGTCATTTTTCTACGGGGGTCATTTTTCTTCACGTGGGTTCTGCAAATTTGTAGGGTGGTGACACTTTTTCTACGGGCAAAAGGGTCATTTTCCTACGTCGAATAATGACCGGAGTCATTTTTCGCTGTCGAAAAATGACCCCCGGTCATTATTCGATGGGGGTCATTATTCGTCTTTAAACCGGCTCGATCGACTGAAAATTTTCGACGGTGATTATAAGCATTACTAAAAAATTGCGCACAGAACATCCCAAACCATACCTTCTTTAGCTACCATGGCAGCATATAATTCATCAAAATAAAACAAAAGACATTGATGTATCTCAGTGAAGTCTACTTGCTCGTCACATTATATTACAGAGTCAGACTAAAACTCCTCAAAATCCAAAATACAAAATTATGTACCTTAAAGTAGTCTACTTGTGTGTCAAGTAATATTGAAATCAGACTAAAACTGTAGAAGGGGTAGGCTTTTGAAAGTGTTTTACAGAAATCTATAGGTTGAGTAACCAGGGTAACACTGTTCATCGAAATCAATATTAATACAAAGAATTGTTTATCTAGTGTAGTCTACTCGTGTGCCAAGTTATATTGAAATCAGAACAGACTGAAATCATAATCAAAACTGTAAGAGGAGTAATATTTTGAAAAATTGATTGCAGACAGTCAGACACCTTACTATGGCATAAGCTCTTCTGGTTTCTGACGGGTCGAGCTAAAACAGAGGGAACAAGATGTGTTTGTGAAACACTGATGCCCCCGTATGGCAACATAGCGAAGGTTGAGCTTTCTCAAATGTAGATCAAATATGTTGGTACCTAAAGTAAGGCCTTTTTCACAAGAAATACAAATGTGAAATATAAAAAACTAGCATCACCTATTCAAGTGTTATGACCATGGTTAACATATTTGAAGTATGAAAGCCCTAGTCCTAACCCTTCAAAAATTTTGGTCAAGGTTGTATTTTTAGAGAAGGTCAAACTCCAAGGTCAAGGTCAAAGGGTGAAGGTCTTGGTATCCTATGAAGTGTCTTTTCACAAGGATTACATATGTTAAGTATGTTAGCCCTAGCACATTCTGTTTAAAAGTTATAGCCAAAGTTAAAGCTTTTTCATAAGTACAAAAATCTCCAAGGTCAAGGATAAAAGGTCAAGGTTATTGGTATCAATTGAAAGGTCTTTCCACAAACAGTATATATGTCAAGTATTAATGTTCTGGTGTATACTGTTAAAAAGATATGGCCAAAGTAAATCTTCAAAATTTTTGTGTAAAAAGTGGGTCAAACTCCAAGGTCAAGGTCAAAAGGTCAAATTTGGTGGTACCCCAAAAAAGATCTTGTCACAAGAAATACATATGTGAAGTATGAAAACCCTAGTCCCAACCCTTCACAAATTATGGTCAAGGTTGTATTCTTAAAGTAGGTCAAACTCCAAGGTCAAAGTCAGAGGGTCAAGGTTCTTGGTATCTTATGAAGCGTCTTTTTACAAGAATTATATATGTGAAGTATTTATGCCATAGCACTTTCTGTTCGAAAGTTATAGCCAAGGTTAAAGTTTTTTCATAAGTACAAAAATCTCCAAGGTCAAGGTCATAGGGTCAAGGTTCTTGGTATCAAATGAAATGACTTCCCACAAACAATATATATTTTAAGTATTAATGTCCTGGTGTATACTGTTCAAAAGATATGGTCAAAGTAAAAGTTCAATTTTTTGTGTAAAAATGGGTCAAACTCCAAGGTCAAGGTCAAAAGGTCAATTTTGTTGGGACCCCAAAAAAGGTCTTATCACAAGGAATATACATGTGAAATATGAAAGTCATAACTCCACTAAATCAAAAGTTATGGGCAAGGTTAAAGTTTTTGCAGACAAACAGAGAGACAGACAGACAGACAGACAGACACGACAAAAACTATATGCCCCCGAAACTTCGTTTACGGGGGCATAATTATTCAATAAAAGCAAACGAAACTAATAAATTAAAAAAAACGAAATAAAATACAGATTTTATAAATCATCATATATTTAATATTTAATTTAGGTAGGTTTGTAACAACGCGAAATGTAAAAACAATGCAAAATGTAATTAACCTGGATTATTACATTCTGCCTTATTAAATTTTGCGTCGAAATCAACGCAGAATGTAAAAACACAATTTGGAGGATTATTATATTTTTCATTATTAAATTTTGCGTCGAGATCAACGCAAAATGTAATGCCGCAAAATGTAATAATCCCAGTTTATTATATTTTGCGTTGTTGTTACATTTCGCATTATAACTTAGGTGTTGCATTTTTTCACTCTCTGTTTTTTTATACAAACATATAACAACAATTGAAATTTTCTGCACTGGTGGAATTTATTCAGATTGTCAACGGAACATTGTCTTTGAAGTCGCCGGTTCGAATCTTCTGTTGGGCGTGGGAACCGGTCCTTTGGATGTGAAGTAGATCCGCTAGATAATGTCTTGAAAAAGATCTCTCTCTCTCTCTCTCTCTCTCTCTCTCTCTCAATGGCCGTGTAGTTATAGCTTAAAATATGCACGTCCATAACGGTAAGTGAATGCGTGTCATATAATGCACAAGATTGGAACCTCTTGAGCTGGTCTTACAACATCAAACAAACAAAAACAACATTTCAAGCCTTCAACTTTACCTCCGAAAAGTGTGTTCCTCTGGATCTGGTTTATGACTTTTCTAGCTTTTAAGTTAGTCAGAGTCGGCCTCTCTGATGCTAGATCAGCAGCAAGGTTACGTGGAGGATGAACTGTATCAAAATAGACCCTCACAGCTTTTGGTGCTCTCTTCAGGACCAGGTTTACAAATCGCAGAAAGTTGGTTTCCTCAGGTGACACAATCGAGGTTGTGCTTTTGGTCAGACCTGTTGTACTTGGGTGAATATTGAGTGTAGATAAAGCCATAATGTACTGTTAACTTCTTGTTGAATACTCTGACAGTTATATCTTTTTCATCTAAAATGAAACAAAACCCCTCAAAAGCAATTTCTTCTATGGAAAAATGTTGCATGAAATACATAGAGTATATGGAGATAACGAACAGTTTTCAATATCGAACTCCATAAAACAATACAATATAGGAGCAGAGCAAACACGGACCTCGAAAACATCAGAGGTGGGATGAGGTGCCATGGAGGAGTGATCAAGCATCCCCGGTAACATCCGCCGTGCGCTCCTTGGCATGATCGGGAAGTAACGGAAAAATCCATCGCCAATTCAGTGTATTAAGCAATTTGATTTTTAGAAGATTCATTAGATTATGATCTAAAACGCTTCATGCCGGCATATTTCACAAAGCGTGTTAGCGCTTCATGATAAATATACCGGTATAAAGCGTTGTAGTTCATATACCTCATGAATCTTCAAAAATTAAATTCATTTCTTATATTTACATTATTTTTCTGATGTGCTGATTAAATTTACTCCATTGAATTTTTATTTTTAAAGCAAAACACCTTGCGCTAAATTTTTGACTTCCAGTGCAGTATTATGACTTAACAATTGAGATATTCATGCTCATTCATGGTAGTTCATTAGAAAATGAACTGTATTCTATATTGTAAAGAATCACAGGGGAATTTTATTGAAAATGTTTAATATTAAATAATGTACTAGCAATTTGTATGTAAAACGTCAGTTAGCATTTGACTCAATGATAAATTGTATTTGATGACAAGATCATCGTAACGACCACAGAACTTACGAAATGATGACTTTAAATGAGACTGCTACTTTTCTTGTTTGGTCCACTTGTTTGTCAAAGTTTTCCAAGTTTTAGAAATTGTACATACGTGGAGCATGCCCTTGCATATCGGATTAACAAAGAGATATTAACCCCGTTATGCAATATCCAACAAATTAGACAGTGGCCTGGTTCCTTAAGAATGTACTTTAAGTCATGCAGTATGAAAAAGCATATAAAGTGTTGAATAGAGATTTTATGAAAAGCTTCACTTTATCCGACGGGTAATCTTCACTTCAGGTTTGAGATAAAGATTCAGGTGTACCTACATACCGCGATTCATCATTATCTGTATGACACTCTTTTTCCCCTTTCAAAGTTCGTTTAATTGTTTGCTCAGTTTGGTGGACTAGAGAAACTTTTACCTTGCATATTTGATATCCTCAATGTCAGCTCTCTGTCAAATTCATATGAATTATCGGCCGTTTACGGGAAATATCAAAATATACAAAGTACAGCAAAACTCGGTTATAACGAAGTCACAGGGACCTATGAAATTACTTCGCTATATCCGTAATTCGTTATAACCGTATAAGAAAATCATTAAAATATATATAGCTGGGGATCCAAGATGACTTCGCTATATCCGTAAATTTGCAATATCCATGTTTGTACTAAGCGAGTACATAGGTACACGAACAAGTTTTCAAATACAGTTGTCGACAAATACAATTTATCAAAAAGTAGCTGACTGATGTTTTACATACAAATTGTAAGGCCTTTTTTTAAACACTAAATGATCTGTGGATTGTTTTTGTTCGCCCGGCCCGCGCGATAAGGACAATAAACATATTGTTTATGTAACCGGTCTTTGTGGAAAGCTTCCTCCTTCATGATACCTGATACACCTCTGACGTTTGTAGAAATCATGTTTGCTCTGTTCCCTATTGATAAAGGAAGGCCAATACATTTACAAATCCAGTTTAAATTTTAAAAACCTATTATACAACTCCGATTGTAACTTTTCTATTCATATGATTTTCTCAAGTGATGGTTTAATTTAAATAGCAACCATTTACATGTACGTGTTCATTATAGCGTTATTGTGCATATATGGCACCCTGCCTGTTTGATCTTTAAGCCATTTTATACAAACACAGAGACAAAGACATTATAATTGCCTGTATGAACGAAACTTTTACCTTTTTATGTAAATTGACTTGAGATCTCTGCTTATTGATTTTAAGACTTCACTAAGTTTTAATATTTTACTTTTTCCAAATGTTTCACAGAACAATAGTAAAAAATGACATCTCACAGGTACGGGTAAATACGGAAGCCGGTTAGTTTCAGGTGAAAAAAATCATCTGACCACCGCCATATTAAACTAGTGCTAATTGTAACGGGGACCGTTACAGATGTTCCCCAAACGCTCCCCAACTCCCTTTTGGTGCCATATTCCCTGTAAGCTTCATTAAATAAGACAACCTCTATGCATCTGAGATTTTAACAACATTAACAAAGAAGTGTACAAAAATCATTTAAAGTTTAGCATTGCACGCGTGCACATGTGAATGCATTTGCGTCATGACCATATCATCTTGTCTACACAATCTATATTTTTAATATACTGAATATTAAAGTATTTAATCCAAAATTATTTTTAAAAAAAATACTCTCATTCAAGTGTATGTTTGATTTTACTCATTTCACGTGCACGCACGTGCATACATGAGCATGGTGACCATACCTTCTTGTAGAAGTCCATTACATCTATCTATGTTCTAAATTCCACCCCATTTGGGTGAAAACTAAGGGAGTTATAGCTGTTTAAAGTTTCAGCCAATCAGATTGCAGCACATGTACACGCACGTGTATGCATGTGCATGGTGACCATACCTACTTGTAGAAGTCCATTATATCTATCTATGTTCCAAATCCCATCCTGTTTGGTTGAAAACCAAGGGAGTTATAGCTGTTTAAAGTTTCAGCCAATCAGATTGCAGCGCACGTGCATGCACGTGTTTCATGATAATTGCTTTATTTCATGTTGTAGGATATCCTAATGCATGGCTATGTTCAAAATTTCAAAGGATTTCGTCAAAAAACAAGAAAGATATTGAGACTTTAGTTGCAGCCAATCAGAGCGAAGTGCACGTGCATGCGCGTGAGATATTGCTATTTTCACCATGTCGTCATGTCTATACTACTAATATATCCTCACATTATGAGTTTTAAAGCATTTCATTTAAAAATAGAACAGTTGTGGCTATATCTATTATATTGGTCATTTCACGTGTTGCACGTGCACGCTCTTGCAAGCACGTGCGCGCAAAATGACCTTGATTCCGCAAATCTACATAACATGTCTACTAACCCTAAAAAGGTTTTACCTACATCGGACGAACAGTTTACAAGATCATTCCCGGACAAAAAAGTTCCAGGAAGAAGAAGAAAAATTATAATAATAATAACTAGTGCTAATTGTAACGGGGACCGTTACAGATGTTCCCCAAACACTCTCCAACTCCTTTTTGGTGCCATATTCCCTGTAAGCTTCATTAAATAAGACAAACTCTGTGCATTTTGACTTTAACAACGTTTTCTCAGAAGGATACCAATTATATTCAAATTTTAGCATTGCACCCGTGCGCATGTGAATGCATGTGCGTTATGATCATATCATTTTGTCTACACTATCTACATATTTTAATATACTAAATATTAAAGCATTCAGTGCAAAAGTATGAAAAATCACTCTTTCAAGTGTATTTTTCATTTCACTCGTTCCAAATGCACGCACGTGTGTGCACGTGCATGGTGACCACACCTTCTTGTAGGAGTCCATTATGACAGTCTATGTTCTTAATCCCATTCTGTTTGGTTGAAAAACAAGGGAGTTATAGCCATTTCAAGTTTAAGCCAATCAGATTGCAGCACACGTGCATGCGCGTGATTTCATGATTTTTTTTCTACATCATATTATAGGATATCCTAATGCATGACAATGTTTTAAATTTCAAAGCATTTCGTCAAAAAACAAAGTATATATAGCCATTTAAAGTTTCAGCCAATCAGATTGCAGCACGCGGGCATGCGCATGTTTTCATGAAAATTCTTATATATCTTGCTGTAGATCTTCATAATGTAGGTCTATGTTCAAAATTTCAAAGAATTATGACAAGAAACAAGAAAGATATTGAGACTTTAGTTTCAGCCAATCAGAGCGAAGCGCACGTGCATGCGCGTGAGATCTTACTTTTTTGACCATGTCATTTTGTCTATACTTCTAACATATACTTATAAAATGATTTTCAAAGCATTTCATCAATAATTGAAATAGTTACGTCTGTATCAATTATATTGGACATTTCTCGTGTTGCACGTGCAAGCTCTTGCAAGCACATGTGCATGCACATGCGTTCATGATAAATCTTATATTACAGGCTGTAGATCTCCCTAATATATGACTATGTTCAAAATTTCAAATGATTTTATCAAAAAACAAAAAAGATATTGAGACTTTAGTTCCAGCCAATCAGAGCGAAGCGCACGTGCATGCGCGTGAGATTTTGCTATTTTGACAATATCATCTTGTGCATACTACTAATACATCCTTACAATATAAGTTTCAAAACATTTCGTCACAAAATAGAGAAGTTATGGTTATATCCATTATACATTGGTCATTTTAAGTTTTGCACGTGCGCGCTCTTGCAAGCACGTGCGCGCAAAATGACCTTGATTCCGCAAATCTACATAACATGCCTACTTACCCTAAAAAGGTTTTACCTAAGTCGGATGTGTAGTTTACAAGATCACTCGCGGACAAAATTTTCCCAGGAAGAAAAATAATAATAATAATAATAAGAATCAGAGTAAAAACAATATGTTCCCCAACTTCGTTTGGGGAACATAATAATAATAATAATAAGAAACAGAGTAAAAACAATATGTTCCCCAACTTCGTTTGGGGAACATAATTATTTATTTGGCGGCCGCCAGAGAAAATATATTTTTTTGGGGGGGGGGGGGCACATACATGTACTAATTTCCGTAGGTATACATATTCAAAAGATTGTTTCATAAAAAACATCTGGTGAAAATAAAGAATTTTTTTTTGTTAACATTAGATAAATGTCTAAATATTTCTTTTTTCTTAAATGGCATATAAACATTTAAGGTTGAGAGGGCTAAAATAGGCTGCGCCTGCTGCCCAATCCTATTCACGACAACATCTGTGAATAAAATATTGTTTAAAATTAAACATTTAAGGTTGTAGGAATTATTTAGTAATATATTTTTTGTGATGTATTTGGATGTCGGTAGATTTTATATCATAATTCATTTATCATTTCCTGAGCAAATTGCCAAAACCTTTCTAATCGATTGAATTTTTCTAATTTTAATCTAAATCTGACGTGTTTTGTGCATAATTGGATAAAGTAAGAGACTTTACCTATCTGTGTTAAATATTGGCTGTTGAATTTTGAGGGGTGTGTACTTTATATACCTTTGACATGTTCTGCTTTATAAAATTAAGCATACAAAGGTATGTCTCTAATGGGAGTTGTAATTTGATTACGAGTTACGTAAAGTATTCTAATGACTTTTTTTAGTTTGATAGGACCTACCTTAAATGGACTTTTTTAAAGTTCAGTCACTGCATTTCATTGTAATACAAGAACGGTACAAACATAGGGTCAGGTATATTCTGCCATCTGGTTACATAACATTATGCCTACCTGGTTCATCAGGACTGCTCATCAACTCCACAACTGCCAAGAAATACAAAACTTCTCACATATCACGTTTAGCCACCTTATGCTGGCTACTGTTGTTTTCACATTCAATCGTTGTTCAATATATTGACCCATTTAGCGAACAATTTTTATTCTGTATTAGATTAAACAAAACTATATCTACCGGAGGACGAGATATCAGCTGATTTTTTGATAAATGTTTATGTTGTGTGCTCTCTGCCTGTTAGACACGAGTTTATATTTATAATTTATCATGTGATGGATGATTCACATTCAAAACGTGTCAACAAGACCCAAGCAAACATATTTTACTTAACGATAGACAAGACACAAAGTTGAAAACACGATCAAGATTGTAGTTACCATAAAACTATCGATGTTGACATTAATTGAAATATTCTTTATATCCTTGTATCATCAATTTTTTGTCAATATCTCTTCCTCCTTAGATATTGGTTGTAAGAAGAAGATGCTCCTGTGTGTAGAATCCACTGAGAGACATATACTCCATTTATGCAGGTTATAATGACATTACTTGCTTCATAGATAAGAGGAATCAACGATAGAGAAGAGGTATTTATTACGTTTATCATAAAAATGATATATCTTTATTTGCCATCCATGTTTTTCTTCTACTAAACCATCGAAAATGAAAGATGTTTCAGATTGCGTCTTCATTTCAAGATTATTGTCAGTTACAATACCTGATAATATATTCAGTAGTACATCTCAATCATCAGTGAGATACAGAGAGGATTCATTTTGCAAATTCTGCATGATATTCGTAAAATATGTAAAAAAGTATATTATACATATACAAGTTTCATTTAATCGAATAGTCTTTAATGTTTATTTAAAAATCCTAGTGACCTGACCAACTCTGCTACAGGAATTCACGTCAGTGGTTGTAGGAAAGAATATTATGTTGCATTGGAATAAAATAAACGTTTTGTGTGATATTTTTATCCCTTGATATCCCTTACATCTTTATATAAAAGACATAGAAGCAAAGATGCTCTCCGTATGGAGTTTATTTTCATGACTTTAGAGAAAGGTTAAATCATTTCGTTTATCTTATCAAAAGCACACTAAGGAAAGACATACAAAGAGATATCAAACCATTACGGGAAGTACATTGTCATTGAAAATCAAGTTTTTCAGCTTTAGATTTTAAAATAGGAAAAAAATATTCATTTGCATGATTTTCTGTTTGTGAACCTTAGAATTGGATACCTCTTTCACAGATTTTACAGAAAAATGTTTAACAAATCCCAATGGCTCAAGTACAACTCTTTCCGGTTTTAAACTAAGACTTTAAATTGATAATGTCACTCGTCTGTTGCACGAATAGTTAAAATGAGTTAATATTTCTTTACGAACAATATTGCAAAATTGTATAAGCAAAACATGATCATTAAAAAAAGAAAAAGACTTAATTACGTAGTATTTCTATAATCAAGTGCCACACAAAATGAATATTAATATTTTTTTCTTCTTGAGACATCTTGAAGTTTATGCTCTAATAATGACTTTGTTCTAAAGAGGCTTTAATGGATTGTTGAAAATTTAAAGATAAAGGAATTTAAGGTTAGGAATGGTAAAAAGAGAAAATTGTGAAGGATTGAATCTCATACTTCTTTTATGATTAATATTTTTTTTTATTTGAAAATGCAAATCGATTGAGAATATAAATCGTAAAGTCTACCTACATATATCTTATAGCTGCAAATTATTATTAATGAAAACAAAATACATGTAATTCTGAGAAACTCTACCCCCGCTTAAGACTAGTACGTTTCTAGTAAGTCTATCAGTAAAATTTGTATATTCCTTACTGAGATCATCCTGGCGATGGACCAAATTAAAATTCGTACTTCGTAATACATTGTAAACTTGCTTACATAAAAAGAAACATATATATAGGGTATTGTTAAAATACAATTAATTTTTTAAATATATTTAAATTTTGTTCTTCAATCAATACATTTAAGTTTTTCTTCTACTGAATACAGTCTTTTGACATATTAGGCATGTTCATAAGGCGTTAATAGCTTTTTTTAGAAAAGGCAAAAGAAAAAAAACTTCCATTTATCAGTAAAAAGTATATATTTGCTGCCTTTATTCATGATGGAAATGAAATGTAATAATAGTATCTGACGTACAATATCCGTAACACAGTACACTGTAAAACAGGTACATATAATACACTGTATTAAATACAGTAAACTTTAATTATTTTTTTACAGAGGGGAAGGAGTGGGGTTGGAGATGTACGTCTTCCTTTGATCCAACATTGAATGCGGGATTTTAAACATAGTTCTTTCTGCTGCAAGCTGTTACTAGAAACGACAATTTATATATTACTGGAATTTTCTGTCGGTATTGGTATAAATTTAAGTGCCAGCCTTTATATATATAAAATGAGAAAGAAAATATGATGTATTGTCAATTTTAAGTCAAATATTTGATTTGCCGATTAGTTCTGCTAGTTTTTTCAGTAATATTTTTATTTGTATGATGATCAACAATTCACATTTCTTAGATTAGAAACAATGCCTGTATTCTCTTTCTATGGTCTCTTAGCAGTTTTATTAATCTTAATGCATGTTCTACACATTTTATTCATGAAAGATTTTTAATCAAATGTAAATTAAAATATTTAAATGCATTTTACAGCAAATGAAATATATTATCATAAAACAATGTGAGTCGGTAATTTCTCTTACTTTACATAAGTTTAAACCATATTCATTTTCGTTGTTTTGACTTAAATTTCAACCAAAATCCTGTTATAACACGTCATTGATTAATCCACACATGATCATTTTCATTATCATACAGTTATTCAAAAACAAGAAAGACTTTCTTTAGAATACATGAGGAAAGAATGACAATGTTTTATGTCTTATACTGCTAAATCCTGGGATCTGAATTCCATTGAACACAATTAGATTTTATAAGCTATATCAACCCCTGCCCCCTTGTAACACAATATCAACGGGTGCATGCATGCATGACCAGCCCCCTCCCCCTTCATTGTGTACAAAATATACATGAGATTTAATAATTCAATTTTTAATGTGACTGTGAATCAATCAACTCTGACTATGCATTTAACAACTGGTCGCCCCCTCTAGATTCCTGGAGTCTCTGAATAAAATTGATTCAGAATTGATATTAATACCGCTAGAAAATCCAGGTTTCTTTTTCCCCAATCTCAGAAGCTCTTGAGCGAAATAGTTTCAGGATCTCATGCACAAAAATCTGGTCGTGACCAACAATGCGATATCAGTAACAAGTTTAGCTTTTAAAAAAAGCTTAGAGAGTCAGCCAGTGGATTTTTCTTCTCTGTGATAATGTTTTAAAGAATCATAGAGAACTGAAAGAAATGCTTTCAACATTTTTAATCAGTAGCAGATATGGCCACTAAAATTAAAACCTCGTCTTAATATTTTTTTTTTCTGCATAGGAACAGAAGCGTTGGTACATGCAGATTCTTGCATTTTTAGTCTCAAAATCAAAAGAACGTAAAGTTTGTATAAACATTTAAGTTACTTTCCAATTCACGTAACATATAAACCTACAATCTCATTATCAGATCTATAAGATTTTAGGGGAAGGGGGATACATGGACATTATGCCATTTTTAACAAAACGGAGCGAAATAGGCTTCACTATCATCCTTGTTAGAGTTTATCATGCCGCCGGTTGAATCACTCTTGGCTATGTGTTTAGAAAATGGAAACAACCTTATCCCTGCGATACTTAAACAACCATACTGAACCTTCGTTAGAGAATATTGAAATACCTAGTATATTTTCTAGTACATTTTAGAATTAACACAAATAAAAATTTATTGTTTATTCAAACAGATAACATATAAGCTTTGACGGTATAGCCAAAGCTTTTTTAGTTTATTTACTATCGTCATTTGACTTAACTAGCTGAATTTTAGCTAAAAAAATTTCATAAAAAGTAGATTTGAAACAAACATTACTAAGACCTACAAATTCATTTATCAGACCTCTTATAATATAATAAACCTATTAATTCATAAATATGACTGCCACAACCTAGATTAGGTCGTAGTTTATGACAAACAAGCTAATAGACGGATAAAAAAAGCATGCGCAGATGGGGGAAGGGAGGGGGGGGGTTCAAGGGCGGGGCCATAGGGAGTTATGGTTTATGACATTTAATTGCAAAAACTCAAAACCTTCTTGAGATATTGACTTGAAATGAAAGTTTTACACATAGTCACACAGTAGTATGAATTTATGACATTGACGTTTCAACCTCAAAATACATAGGGGTATTCCTTACGCCATATATATGGCCTTAGGGAGTTGTGGTATAAAAGAACGAGGCGCTTTTGATTGGCATTCGGCAGGAATCTGGGCGTAATTGAAAAGTGAAAATTTTATTGACATGTCACATGAAATTTTAACATTTCTTTAATTTATCGGGTTCCTGTACATGTGCAACAGAAACGGAAAATATTTTCCCGAAATTGAGCTTTGATTTTCTAAAAAAAAAATAACTTGGAAATTGGCCATATCAGACATTTTGTACAAAATGGTACATTTTTAAACACGTTTTTTTTTTTATTTTTTTTTTCTATGTCTGGGTCTTCTCCCCATTATTTTGAAACGTTAATTGTGTGTATTTTAATTCAAAGAAAAGCATACACTTTTTTTTAAAATGGAGAGAAGGCCCAGAGACAACGAAAAATTAACTTTTCCCCAAAATCCAAATTTGTCGTTGTGGTGCTTCTTATATTTTAAAAACATGTGTACATGTGTAGCAGTGATAGCTCAGTAAGCTAGGCTACCGTTTCGTGTACGCGAAGCGAGAAATTTTTTGTTCGAGCCTGGCATGGGGCGCGCGTTAATTTTTTTTATTCAGGCAAACAATCATTTATTTTGTCAGTTTCGTTTTAAGTTCTGATGTATTAAAATTTTGAATTAGATAAATTTTGGTTCAGTTTGGTTCTCAAGAGGAATCAATTGTAATCTTCTATTCTATAATGTACATGTACACGTATCATGCATGTATGGATTAAATATTTTAGGTTTTATTTTTTGTGAAACATTGCTATGTTATAGTACCCCCTAAAAAAATGGACATAAATTATACAATTTAACAATGTCTTTCAAAGTAAATGAAAAAATAACCCCAAAATCTGACCAGCTATGTTCAGCCAACCAAATCATGATCATTTAAACCATAAATGTTTCGTACAAATGATTCTTGTGGATCACCCGCCAAATGCTCCCATCTTCTTTCATTGCAAAAGCTCAATGGCTTGCAGAGACATCGCGCGAAAACAAAAGTGTTGAAAACAAATAGAATTTCTGAATTTAATACCTTGACCTTTGACCTCAAAATCAAGAGGGTCTTCGAAAGGCCACGTAAGGTGTAAACAGTTGTTGAAAATTTCACTGCAAAAGCTCAAAGACTTCACGGGATATTGCGGGGAAGTGAAAGTGTTACAGACAGACAGAACTACAGATGGACTGACAGACAGACTAAAACACAGTTTTATTCTAAGCATCAATCAAAGGAACATCATATCAATATATTCGGCTAACACTTTAAATTCGTGGCGACAGACGTTTTAACATTTCCCCTACATATAGGCCTTTCAATTGCCGCTAGGGTTCCTTGTTATGAACGCTAACTGGTTGCTAAAACTTGTTAAGAGCAGGTCCGAGGTATCAAACTGTTAATACACAAAATCAGTTTTCCCAATGTTTCTCTGTTGTCAGTAGAATCCAGTGAATTTAAAATTTAGCACTAATGTTAAATTTATTTACTATACAGATGCGGACACTGTTTAATTACATATAAGTCAAAATTTTAATTAAAATAAAAAGTGAAGTACCCTCCTTTTAAGTTCTAACCTAATTTGATTTTTATTCTCGGTCGTTCTTCGTCGTGCTTAGTAATACAAATTCGATAATTAACTGTGGCATTTACTTGTAAAAATATATATGTTTATTTAGGAAGCGCAGAAGTGTGCACATGTAAAACATGACATTAAATTTTTTTCTTCATAACAATCGTCAAAGAGAGTTAAAATGTTGAATATTGTCTGTTCCCCATTCATTTGACCCTGTTATTTCAGGAAGAGTGCAGACATTCTTCTTCTTTTGGTCAACACTCTTGCGTACAAAACAATGTAAGAAACCGGTTACCCTTTTTTTAACATAACAATACCAATGCTGAAGCAGCCTATATGTCATTCATATAAACGATAACTCAGAAATCTGCACTTAGTTGGTCATTTTTCAAACCTGAGTTACCTGTCATTAAAACACAACATCGAAGTAGTCAAATACAAATATTTTAACTTTTTAATGATTTAATTTAAGGTATGCATAAGTAATTATCTATTTTGATAATTTCTTGTACCTAAAAATCAATCTCTGAAATGTTTTTTTTACCATATTTGCAACTTGAAAAATTAGTTGAAAGGCCTGCTACATAGTGTTTTTCTATCGCATAATACTTATTGCAACCTATTTTTCCTTAATGAATTCACTACTCACTACTCAGTACTGCATGATACGGAAACTTATGTTTTCATTTCACATATCAACACCTGTTGCTCACACCATTTTCATTTTCTTTCCTGTTTAATTTGATGTTGTAAATGACTTCCAAAATGACTCACATTGTGTACATTTTTGATTCATCAAACAAAATGAAGAAAATAATGAGAAATGAATGTTAATGATGTTAAATTAAATTCAAAAGCATTGTTTATGTTAAAATAACTAGTTTATAATTATGTTCTTATGCGAACGTACATGAATGCCTGGTTCTTGACCTACTTTCCTATTGCATGAATCACTGTTGTAAATTTGATTTTTTTTTATTTGTGTAAGAGGAGGGGGGGAGGGGGGTTGACATGTTCTCTGCACTTCAGGCCATATAGCGGTGAGAGATCTTTTTCGTTCCATTACATACTGCAAAATGGGATCTCAGTTTATGCGTTTTCATCCGAGGGACCAACATCAAGTCCCACTGTGGGATTCGAATCTTCGACATGAGGATTAACTCTTTTGTGACCCTACAACAGACGCTTTAATCATTGCACCATGTAGACAACCGTATTTTAGGTTCTTGTTGACAAACGTTTTATGTTCACATATCCTTTTTGAATACCAGCATCTTTAAAACAGACACTTTAGATTACTTGCAATCACCATGGTTAACAAAATATTCTTATGATAATGACTAGTCACAAGATATTCATAGTTGTTGGGTAATTTAATTTAAAATATAGTAATTTATGGTTCCTACATATTCTCTTCTGAAAAATTATTCTATAGAACGTCTTTATGAAGTGCATACCTTTCATGTTTTTGACTGTATTTATTTCTTCAATAATATTTTTAAATTTTTATGAAAGGCTTTTGTTGTTTAAAACGACATTCTTCTTCTCTTGCATGCTATGCTAAAATAGTGGAGTATTTCCATTTTTTAAAAATATCGTTTCCAGAGATAGAGGCTTTCTTAAGCATTATCTGGATCCCAATTATCCCATTTAGATATTTTCTAAAGTTTAAGTAATTCTGGGGATTCAAATTAACTTTGGATTCTTAAAATATGTTTAACTGACATACATGATTGATTCATATTTTATAAGATAACTGTGTGTTTGTAAGATAGTCTAGTAGTTTTAGAAATAAAGATATATCCCTATAAAACAGTTGCAATGATAAATATTACTTAATAAGAGCTGGGGACAATATAAGTTGATCCTGTGATTCTTTTTTATGAGGTTTATTAATTTGAACTTTTAAAACAAGACCAAATTTTAACTACTTAATTTTAAGATCTTTAAAGCCAAGAAACGGTATTTGTACCTCTTATACGAATGAATAATCATCATATGGAACCACATCAACAATAATTCAATCAATGACATAGAACAACATTATCAATCAATCAATAAACTTTTTAAAAAATCGTAAAGCAACGTTGAAAAGTATTATCATTAATATCACAATTTTTTAAGAGTTGTCAGTAATTTTTTTTTCAAGTATAAAGCGCCACATTTGTGATCTTCCTTGACAAAAACAATATTAAAAATTTTAAAGCTTCATACAAGGTAAAAGCTATCATAGCGTAGTTCTCATTTATATAGAGGGTCAAAGTTAATGGAAAAATAAAAAAAATAATTTTTCATCAATATATTCATGCTTTTCAATCCACGAATTTTACAATTGACGAAAATTGACATAAAGAATAGTAAGCCTAGGTCATTTAGAATGTTCAGTTATAATGATCCAAAGTACGTTACAGTTTCAAAATAAAGCCAAAAAGTGCACCATTGCACATGTATATAAAATGTATGAAGTTTGATGATTATATGTATCGAACATTTTCTTCTTAACATAAAGATTGATTGATTGCATATTGTTTAACGTCCCTCTTGAGAATTTTTTCACTCAATGACATATGGAGACGCCACTACTGTCCGTCGGAGAGCTGCAGATTTTGTTCTATACCCGGCATCCAAGGCTATTGAGCAGATAGGGATTTTTTCGTGTCAGCACCTACTTCAAAACGGGACCTCGGTTTATACGGTCTAATCCCAAGGATCTCTCCAGTTCCCACAGTGGAATTTGAACCTGCGAGGTAAGGATCACCTCCATACTACGCTACTCCAGAGCAGACGCTCTAACGAAGATACGTTAGACAGATAAGCTGGGACATAGTTTCTGTGCCCAGCTGCATTTATGAGAATTGAATTATTTTCATTGAATATCTTACCATGCAAAATCTTTCAAGACACTCACAAACATGCCAATGTATTTTATTTTAAAAACTGCTAAAACACATCTGTAAACATTTGCATAAACATCATCTTAAAACATTGAAACATATTACAAACACATCCAACGATAATGAAAGCTTTGACACAATTTTACAACAGTAAAATGTTTTACGTTTCGCTTAATTTGATGTACTTCAAAATTCAAAAGTTCACCTCCCTTATTCATATCAACAATGGAAGAGTGAAGATTGAAAATAAAAATAAGACTATTGCAGATACATATGTCGATCAATACCTTTCATTCTTACTCATTAACACATTAACACTGATTTAATGTTTTTTTGCATCTCAGTATATTATAACCCTCGCAAAATAGATATAGTAACGTAATTGTGTGTGTTCATTTGTGAGTGAGCTAGCGATGTATGAAACGGAAGTGATAAAATTAACATTGGAATTTATGTCCAATGCTGTTTTGATTTAAATGATATGCTCTTTGCGAGGGGATGCTCCTCTTTGCAATGCTCTTGTGTTATTTGATTAATTTTGTATCTATTTCAATTTTTAATTGATAGCACGGAAGTAATATTTTTTAAAAAAGATGTTGTTCGACATTCCATATAATGTTCAGCATAATGACCAGATTTATCCTTAATTCCGATTTCAGCACCCAAGTCAGCAAGTAAACGAAATGCGTGAGGATTTCTTACTGCGTAGTGTAGAGGTGTACATCCCGCAAGGTTCTGCATATTAATAAGCTCTCTTATATCTACCGTATTTTGGGAAAAAAAATCATAGAACGAATATTTATTTTTCAATAAAAATAAATAATGTTTTATACGCGATAAATCATTTTTCATCAAACACATATAATGTAAAAAGGTATTTCCAATTTCATCCTTCAATGTAGCAAAACGAACAAATTCGGAACATGATACACTTTCAAACATCGGAGAATAATCTGAGTAGAAAAGAAGCGGCCATATATCAAGGGGGTATAAATCTGTAACATTTCTAATGGATCTCACTTCATCAATTATCTTTTTCTCCTCTAACCAATTGCGGTCGCTTGTCATACAGTTTTCTGGAGATAGACATGGTACTGTGCTTGTATGAACGTTCCATAACTCACATGGAAGATCAACAAGAATAATGCTGTATATGTCTAGGTACTTTCTGCTTTTTAAAGCATTTTCCATTATTTTATTGGATACACGTTGGGTCCTCAGCAACTTCGGTACGATTCTATAATCACTCCCATTTAAATTACTCAGTAAACTGGGATATTTTTCGAACAGTATTGATACTATATCTCCTCTGCCTAGTTTATGTGCCATGCGAAGATATTCAATTTCCATTGCCTCAGACAGGTCCTCTTTTAAAAATAATTTTATAATGTCTTGCAGATCGTTTTCAATTGCGTAAAAAAAGGGAATATGTCCTTCGTTGTCGGAAACGTTAATCAAATCGTCCTTGCCTTGGAGACATTCAATCCATAGTATCATTTTTCCCAAGGTTGCTAAGTGTAGAAGAGTCTGTCCTTCACTATTTCTGTAGGTAAAGAATTCATTGTACTCTTCCAAAACTTGGCAAATAATTGATTTACACTTGACACATTGTAGCAAATACGAAAAGTTCATATCATGTATGTGAACACCTTTTTTCAAAATTTCTTCTGATATATGAAAGTAGCCGTTTGCAACTGACACCGTTAGAGGATCCAGACCATCTTTCGAAAGAATTGAGGCATCGACATCAGACTCCAACAGCTTTTGTACAATATCTATATCGTCATTGTAACATGAAACGTGCAATGGTGTTAAACCATTGTGATCCTGAAAATTCACATTTGCTCCATTAGAAATTAAACTAGAAAGAATATCAATATTGTGGTGTTGAGCAGCGATATGTAACGGTGTCGATCCGGTCTTGTCCGCAATATTAACATTTCCTCCATTTTGTATAAGTAACATTAACACCTTTGAATTTCCATTTAAGCACACCACATGTAAAGGAGTTCGTCCATCTTTGTCGAGCAAATTAACTTGTGCCTCATTTCTCAAAAGCATCTCGATGACGTTTGAAAAAATCCCTAAACAGGCAGTGTGTAAGGGAGTAATGCCATCTTTGTCAGGAATGTTTATATCGATATTACTCTGAATAAGAATATTGACTATCCTTTCAAGTTTCTCTATTAATGAGTTTTCATATTGACAGTAATCCAATATATATTTGGTCATATCCGGTGTATTATTTGAAATAACATTGGATCCAGAATTCTGTTGGACGTCCGTTAACTCATTCAGTTTCCCATGGAAACACCTGTCATTTTTTCTTGTCTCGTGTGTAAAAAATCGTTCAGTGTTTGGATTTCGGCATGCGTAATGTAGTGCTGTTTTATTCTCCATATCTAATGCATTTATATTTACCCCGTGTTTTACAAGAATTGAGATGCATTCTTCAAATAAATTTTCTGAAGCAATATGCAAAGGAGTTCGATTGTCGTTGGTGAGAATATTTGGACACGCTCCTTTGGAGAGCAGATAATGAAGAAGTTCTGAGTTGTTATGCGCACAACTGACGTGAAGTGCTGCCAGACCATTCTCATCCCTATAATTTATATCCAGTCCTTGTTCCAATAAGAAAGAGGCGGTATTTACTTTTCCACTTTGACAAGCTTTCAAAAGTCCAGTCTGTTGATATTGTCTATTTATCCCTTTTTCTAGTAGATACTTGATGGTATCGCAATTTCCAAGAAAACATGCTAACGATAAAGAAGTTTCGCCGTCATTATCAGTCAAGTTAATG
Source organism: Saccostrea cuccullata (assembly GCF_032062105.1). Lineage (NCBI taxonomy): Eukaryota > Metazoa > Mollusca > Bivalvia > Ostreida > Ostreidae > Saccostrea > Saccostrea cuccullata. The sequence continues at coordinate 99,352 of NW_026918991.1, read as the reverse complement.
TCGCATCCCTTTTCAATTAGGAAAGGAATCATTCTTTTCTGCTCAAAAAAAATAGATGAATGTAGAGCTGTCCATCCAAGATTGTCTTGTAAATTGACATTTGCCCTAAGAGTAATCAAAAGATCTGCAGCTTCCAATGAACCATTTCGGCATGCTAGGGAGAATGGTGTCTCACCGTTGTCATCTTTGATATTTACTTCAGCTCCAAAGTCATGCAACAGTTTAATGACACTTATATGATTATTCCGACAGGCATCATGGAGTGCAGAAATACCGAGTTCATTCTGAAAGTTTACAGTTGCCCCGTTTAACAACAAGAAATGAGTAAGATCACAATGCCCATATAAACTGCTTACCATTAAAGGTGAAACCATTTCTTCCATTAAATGAAAATTTGAGGTAAGATCTGCCTGAGAGCAGACTTTCTTTTGGATAAGGAATTCCAATATTTCTATTTTCCCCGTTATACAGACAAGAATTGACAATGGGATTCGTGCAATTTGACAATAATCTTCATGACTTTTCTTTTTTTTATCAAAGTCACAATACAAACAATTATCATCTGAAAACATTTCCTCCATAAGGTATTGAACACTTTCATATATTTTAAAATAGTAGTCAAAGCACCATTTAACAATTTCAATATTCCCACTAAGAATAGCCGAATATATTGAACATGCCTTCTGATCAAATAATGTTTGAAAAAGAGTCTCATTTTCCATTTGAAACAGATATTCTAAAAATGTTGACCAGTTGTATGCAATAAGTAAATGAAGAAATGAAATTTGGCTATTTCTGAATAATTCTTCTTTCGAAAACGAAGTCATAGAGTCCATTCTACCTGCTGACAAGCTTTGGCCTGTTTTCGTTAGTGTTTCAGCCAAGACATGCCTCTCTTCTAACAGTGAAAATATGCAAGATTCAACCTTTGCGTTTGGCAGGGCTGGGTTTTGAAAAACTTCAACAACTATTCCTCGTTCTATATCTTTTTGTATTCTTTCTACGTAACATGTCAACATACTTTCGTCCAATTCTACGAGGAACAAATCTTTATTATCATCACATTTTAATTTTCCAAAAGGTCTAAGCCTATTTTGAAATATTTCTAATGGAGAAAATTTTATCAATGTTTTTGGTGATTGTTTCCCGAAATGCCAAATGATTATATCCAGTAGTTTTGTATGTATTACAGAAAATGTTTGGCCGACTTGTTTGATATACTTTCCACTTTGTCTGTTCACAGCAGATAATAATTCCGAGGGATTGAGATCAATTTCACAAGCATTGTGAATTTGTTCAAGGCACTCAAAGTTGTCAGATGGATTTTTATCCTTGTTAGATAGATATAAAGCAAGTTTGTCTTCTGAAAGGGAACAACAAACTAAAGCACAATATTCATAAATGCTTTCTCGTTTTGGATCTTCTATCATCAGGTTTAGCTTTGAGACCAAATGAATAAACGGATTTTCAAAAAAAGATTCCAAACACTTTGGATCAGCCCAAACGTGAACATACAGTCTACAAAGCAACGGGAAACAGTCAATATGCTTTTCAAACAGCTTTGGTGGAAAATCAAGTTCACACTGAAAGTGAGCTTCTAAGATCTTTTTCTTCTCAGTTATCGATAAATGATTTTTTTGGTTTTCTAAACTGAATATGAAATTGGAAAACACCTTAATTTTACGGAATTTATGGTCTGAGGTTAAAGCTAATCGACACGAAACAAGAAGTTTTGACTGAACTTGCTCTTTCCTTTGTTTAAAGTTCAGACATCGCTTAATGTCTTCGGAATATTTGATCCATTCAAAAGCCTGATCATTAACCGAAAATTCACCACATGGATCATCAATCACAAACACTTGAGCGTGTCTTTTGTTGTAATAATCCAAAATTTTATCAGGGCTTTTAATAGGTATAACAGAAAATCCTTGTTTTCCCATTTTAAGAGCAATGTGATGAATAATAGCTGATTTTCCTGACCCTGGATGACCAACAACCACAACACATGAATTTTCCATAACAAACTTTTCGATACTGGTTGATGCTTTTGTTTCTACAAACAAATGATCTTCTTCCTCCCAGGCCATTAATTTTTCTTCAATTGATTCTGCAGTTGGTTAGAAAAACAAAACACCACTTATATGATAATTTTTTAACGTTTTGATTTTGTGTGAAACCTTCAAAATTAAAAATATTGCTCTCATTTTAGTTCATTATAGGAAATCATTAATCTTGGCAGTCCAAAAATATTTTGATCTTTTGCTAGAAGATTGACATAAATTGTATTTACCGAAGTTGTTGTAAAAAAATAAGTTACGGTTAAAGAATACTGTAATATCAAGAGATCAAATGTGATTTTTTTTAATGTGATTTGTATTTTATTCATATACATATATTACCTCTAACATTCCAAGGGACCGTTTCTAAATTTTCCAGTCTCAATTGATTAATTTCGAGAAGAAGCTCCAATATAAGTTCTCTCTCGGACTCATCCATTGGAGAAAATCTTAAAGTTTTCGTTTCATATAGTAATGTAGAACCTCCAAGTCTTCCAATAGCCTAAAAGTTTTTATTTACACGGTGATTAATATGAAAATCATCTGTATCTGGTAAAAAAAAAATTAATGTGAATAAGTTAACCTTATCGATTTCCGTGCTTATTGCTCATTCACCGCTTGTTCCATTCACAATGCTCTCTTGGGTGTTCGAAATGATTTTACCTTTTATTTCATTTCTTTATAAAGGGAGTGCCGTTAATTAACCATGTTAATGCAGGTTGAAAACGTTTCATGAATAAATTTTTCTTGCATCAATTTTTCATGATGAAGTGAAACATGCATTTTCTCTGTAATCAACCACTTTACAAATTCTATCATATGGCTTACAATCTTTGCTTACCCCTTCAACATCCGTCCAGCTTGAGTTGAATTCATTTATGTTCATCCTTGCATCTGCTGAATGGGCCACTTTGTTTCTATAGAACTTAATTCTTGCTAAGTCAGCCCCAGTACTGACATCTGACAGACTGGGTAGAATGTCGAATCCTCCGGCTGGTGCTGGTGTAGAGGGACTCATGTTTCGTAAAAGGCAGATTAACAGTGTCACATCAAAGTCCTTTGACATAGGATTGGAAACTAAAACAATTGAAAATAAAATTCGGAAATATTAGGTAAGAGAAAGAGAGTTATCCTATAAATCTTTTATCATTACGTTTTAAACTGAAGTAGAAAGTGCAAAGACATTTGCAATCACTTTCTGTAGAAGAAAATTGTAATAAATTGTCATTGGAAATGCAGGGTACATTGATACGCTTGCAGACCACAGCCTCTCGATTTAGATAAATCATTAACTATATAATTATGTTAGATATTGACAAGTACATGTGAATTTGTTAGATATTGACAAGAATATGTTTAAACACTTCCTTTCACGCTGTCGTCAATATACCTCCAAATAAAGTGACCCACTGGACCTGATTTATTACTTTTCTAGCTTTCAAGCTTGACAGGGTAGTTTTCTGTGTTGCCAGGTCATTCACAAGGTTACTTGGAGGATGAACTGTATCAAAATGGACCCTCAGGGCCTTTGGTGTTCTCCTCAGGACCAGATTGACAAATCGTAGGAAGTTGGTTTCCTCTGGTGACACAGTAGGCGTGGTTCCTGTGGCCGGAGGTACAGTTGGAGTAGATGAGGCCATTATGAAGTAATGCTTAGGTTGATGTTGTTTAATTCATGTGTTCACTTGGTAATAATTATATTGTTGAGGAGTGCCAAGACAGTAACATCACATTTTCTGAAAATGAAAAAAAAAGTCAAAAAAAAGTACACAGTTATCTTAATGTACCGTTTTAACTTATACGGATTATGCAATTTATAACCTTCTAAAAATTTGTTAAATATGCATTTTCCAATAATATTAATAGAAGTTTCTTTCGTATAACAAAAATCATTTTTCCACTTGTGCATATCGCTTAAATAAGTCATATTTACATTTTAAACCACTGTCACGTGTTCCTTTCCTTTAATAATTATTGTATTGAAATGACGATCTGGGTCCAAAATCCTTCAGCTGGTTTGTAAAATCACAACCCATTGAAAAGAGTTTTAAAATACCTCATTTCCTTCTCCTTTAAGATCTTTTGTTTTTACTTTGAATGCCTTATTGTGAACGCCTACGTGCATTACACTAATAGCATTTAAAAACAAGGTCAAGGTAATCAGCAGTCTGCTGACATGATAACAATTAGATAAATAACATGTCAAATGACATGCAAACACAACAATTATGTAGATTTTTAAGGAACGTAGGATTTTGCAAACTTAACATTGCTAAACAATGTGAAAACAACTAAAAATCTAAGTTTTCGTAATAGACCTGGCAATGGCTGTCATGCCTCATGGTTACGTCATCCAGTCCTAATCTGAAAAAGCTAAATATTTACCTTCTGCAATCGCACTTTTTCAAATTTATGTAACAATTTAAAGAAAAAAAGATAATAAATAGGGAATGAAACCTACCTAGGGATAGAAATCTTTGATTCGAAGATGTAGTCTATTTAGTCAGATATCCGCCATTCTCGAAGTCTCACTGTGCCACCTAGGTATTATACAGTATAAAATGCAGTGGAGCAAATCAATATGTACCACAAAACAAAATATATTTAAATGAATAAAATACACACAACTCCAAACAGTACGTGCAGTCGTTCTGTCGTCACCATTGTCATTATACACGGTCAAATTCTCAGTCAATAACTTTCGCTTCAGAATCGTGTACGCATATTTTCCAATGTCGTGTATTCTAATTTTAAAGATGGAAATTTTCTTTTCTAAAAATAACTTATCAGACACTTCACTTTTCTCCATTATTATTGTCTTCAAAGAATTTCAAAGTAAATTGGGCTATGATAATATAATATACAACCATTTTTAAAAAATCAAAATATTCACCCATATGATTCTTTGCAAAAATCAGAACATTTACTCATGGACAATAGGATGAACAAGACAATTTCAAGTCAAAATTTAAAGTATGAATGCAATAATTTTTATATTGCACAATTTCAATACCTATAGTATTGTATAAACATTGTGCTACATTAGAGGTAATTAAAGTAACTAAAGAAAATACGGAACGCCATGGCTGCCTATGTTACATGTAGATAGTTTTATTATATGCTGTTGGTTCATTGTTTTATGCTGTGGTTAATTTTCTTATTTTCTGTGGGTTTATTTATATGTTGTGGGTTCATTATTATATGATGTGGGTTTATAATTATATGCTGTAGTTTACTTTTATTATATGCTGTGGTTTTATCACTACATACTGCGGGTTTTTAATTATATGCTGTGGGTCCATTATCATGGTTCTATTATAATAATTATATGTTGTGGTTCTATTATATAATTACATTCTGTTGGTTCATAATTATACGCTGTGGTTCTATTATATGATTACATGACGTGGGGTCATAATTATGTGCTATGATACTATTATATAATTACATGCTGTGACTTCATAATTAGATGCTGTGGTTTTTACTTATAATTATATGTTGTTGCTTCATAATTTAATGCTAAGGTTCTATCATTATATACCGTGGGCTTGTAATTATTTGTATTGCAATCCTTTTTCATTTCTTAAAATGTGCCGGTATCTCAATATTTCGTTAAACCACATCGCACAACTAATAAACTTGCTTCAAATTCCATATCTGGACAATCTGTAAAATGTGTGCTCAGGTTGACAATGCACAAAAATGTTTTTAAAAATATAGTTAATGCAGTTGATTTCAATTTTTAGTACAACTACTTTTTTTGAGATGTGATAGACCTTCCTTGAGAGATAAAAAGATAACAATAGAATAGGATTCTCTTCGAATAACCTTTTGTAACATTAAACACAATAAGATTCTAAGTGATATGAAAAAAAGTGTTATTTTAGTTTCATTTAATGCTGCTGCGTTCTATCTTCATAGAAAACAGTCTGAGAACAATCTTTCTAAGCCAAAAATAACGTTTTAAAAATATTTATGATATTCACGATCAGTATTTTCGGTATTATCAACTGGAATGTTCACTTGTATTGTAAACATAAAAATTCTGCCTTCACAATTATTTTAAAATATTCTATAATTTTCTCATGCTTTTATGATGGGCCCGATGTCTAGGATAAATGTACTTGTAAATTATCAAACAATTTAAATCACTATCGTTTATTCATATTTTTATATACTGAAAGAAATAAAGTAACATTGTTGATAAGGATGGGAACAAAACACGGCTGCTGTTTTTTTTTTTTTACCTAAATACAGTCAACCTGCACGTAACAAAACTAAAGTGTCTAAAAAGGGAATGTCATTAAGAAATAATGTTTCATTTTTAAACATTTTTCGGGATTTAAATACGAGTTGGTCAAGAGATTGAATTCCATAGATAAATTTAATCTCGTACCAACCCGTATTTACAGCCCGATAGATGTTTTAAAATAATACCTTGTTACTTAAATAAACATTTGTGACTTATTCATACTTTAAATTATTTTTGCCTGACCGTGACTTTTAACGTGTGAAATGCATCATTTTTTAAACCCAACGACATGTATGTTATCCACTGAAGGCGCGTCGACCTTTCATGACGTCACTGAGAAATTACGTCGAAAGATTATTTATACAAACATCTATGACCTCTTGACCCCGTACCAGTATTTATACAGTTATAGATATGCATTGCTTTAAGTAGTGTTATGTAAAGGAAAACATTTGCAAATGTAAATATTTGTCATTAAATGCTGCTACATTCTCACATCATAGAAAGCAGCCCGAGAACAAACTTTCTAAGCCTGAAAACGTTCTAAAGATATCTATGGAATTCGGGTTCAGTATTTTTTTTTTGTATTGTAAATCTTAAAGTTTTCACTTGTATGTGTATTGTAAACATCAAAATAATGTCTAAACAATTATGAATATATATGCGCCATTTCCCAATCCCTTAGGAATGATATTTTCTTATGATTTAATTAGCATGTTTTAATAGTAATGCACGAAACACATAATCCAGGCAGACAAAATAATCTCAAACTTCCAATCTATATTATTTGTTAAGCATACAACACCTAGATAATAACTCTCTCTCTCTCTCTCTCTCTCTCTCTCAAAACTTGTTTTTTTATAAATGGATTGTCATTTCAGCGAAAACTTTTCCGTAACATTTATATCAAAACAACTTTATCTGTGCATATCTATCAAAAGGACAGTAAAATGATATTTTCCGATAACACTTATTTGTCGAGACAACATTAATCACATGTATTAATAATTTCCCCCTATACAGTTCTTTTTAAACATTAACACTATTCTTACCTTTTTATCATGTATTATTTTTATATTTCAGTACTCTATGATATGAAAACTCATCGTGTTTTGAATTCACAACTAGATGAATTAACCTCCTGATTCATGTGATTATCATTTTCATTCGGAATTCGACTCAGGTTCATTCGTGTATAAGGAATGATTGTCTGATGTTTGGATATCATTATGTGATCAATCGAGTGGTTTTGTGGTTATGCACAAAATTATCACGCAAGCCAATCGATTTATCTTCGCCATGAAATCCAAAAAAAGACAGTTATTTCTTATATTTACATGCTCTTGATTCCGCCAATCCACGCACTACCAGTCCCGTTTCTGCCTCTATTAGTCCCGCCCCGCGCGTGATTTTTTAACTGCGCCTATCGATGAACCAGTACATTTATGTAGAAATAAGGTACAAGTATAAGTCCTTGTACTTTGATGACATCTTAGACCTGGTCCCCATCACCAAACAATGATCGAGTTCATTTTAAGAGGGTCTGCTCTCGGTATGTTTTCCTGTGTGCCTTAAAACATACAAACTTACAAACACATGGGACTTCAACAAATGAAGTTAAATCGGATTTTTTCGCTATGTATATTAATTTATTCCTTATTTCCCAACGTTAGTCCTTGACGATAAACAGCACAAATGATTTTTTAAATATAGGATAAGGGATATATGTTAATATAGTACAATCAAAAATTGCTCGCTATCTGTCAATGAATACATTAGATATAACAATACATTGTACGATGATTTTAATCATTTTAATTTTATTATTCAATTTACTCGATTCTAGATGTCCAAATTTTTGTCAATGTAATGTAAAATACCATAAAATGATGTAATTTATTTCTTTGTTTTTTTTTTTTTTTACATTTTTTCTGGGGAAGAGGTTGCAAGAATGGTACTGATTCAAGTTTACTTTTGTATTAACTTTTCATAAGGCATAGGAAAATTAACCATGTAAGATGAACTCATGATTTTTTATTTTACTCCAAGGAAAATTCATCTTTTTTTAAGCATCGGTATCTTACTGAGCTGCATAGACAAAGGGCAATTGATACAGTTTCAGAACCTCTTAAGAAATAATAGATACGGATTATTTTCTTCCCATTTTGCAGTTCGTAATGAATACAAAGACGAAGTAATCGGTATACTGATATAGTGTTCTTTTACAAAAACAGTGTATTCAATGCACAACGCAATTATTCTTGCTACTTTGACAACAAAAACTACTTCCTCAAACAGATCCAGTCTCTCCATTGATAAATACATTGAATTCATTATTTGTTAAACTTTATTTGTAAGATACTTTTCTTTAAATAATTAGCTTATTAACTTATTCTAAAAAAATAACGTAACAATTTACAGCAAAAACTGTATTGTAATTATATTTCTTGAAAATAAAAGCATTTTTAATCGTATTACGTTAATATTTTCCCTTACCTAACTTATCAAAATACAAAGTATACCTTGCTTACGTACCTTTACATTAATTGCAGACTAATTTCATACATGGCACTCTCGTTAGTCTCCGAATAACATTATTTATTTAAACCAAATAATCAACACTGCGAAAAAGACTTTTTTCCCTTAGTCTTACACTTCAGAAACTTTTGAGAACAATAGTTTCAAGATCTCATGTACCATAAATCTTATCGTAGCCAATGTTGCGTTATCACTGAGAACGTGTTAAGATAAATCCCCAGGATTTGAAAGGAATATAATTTATACAAATCTAGTAGGTGTATAACAGGTTTTGTTTGTAAATCCATCGACGGGGAAGAATTATAAATATCAGCTTACACTTGAAACTGGGAAAAAAATCACAGGTCACGTGTATGAATAACTTCCCTCACATAGTTTTCGTTTCATCAAACACTTATTGCATCCTATCTTCCCTATAGTTATGAATTATTTTATTCAGTACTGTATAATTTGAAAATTCACTCGTTACTTTTCACTTCGACATTGAAATTTTGAAAAGTGATGCTTACTTAAAATTTCTAGAAGATATGGATAAAAAGAATCTGCAACAAAATTCTGACCTCACAAATCTTTTTTCATCTGTACGTCATTTACCCATGATTGTTTAAACATTATTTGAATGAATTTTAATTTTTAGGAAAAGAACAAATCGAACATTTGATTTAAAAAAGAATGGAGAGAATAAACATTTTCTCAAAGTAAAATGTGTAAATGTGGTGCCTCATTGTAGGTTTGTCATCCATGTTGTATATGTTGCGATATCGATGGTAGTTCCGTGAGTGCATTAAATGACCAGATGCAATGGAAAAGAAATAGTTATGGCTCAATCCTCGCATCGAGCGTTGAGATTTTTTTTTTAAAAATGCAAACATTCAGTTTCATTTTTAATCATTTTAGTTTTATGTACTGATTTTTTTAAATAGATAATTTTCGGTTCCATTCAACTGAGAGCAAAGTCACCTCTTCCATCATACTTAAATTTTAATATATAATTATATGACCTTTAAATTACATTTTATAATACCCTCATATCTAATAAGTGGTAATGTTTTGAGAAGCGTTAAAAGTAAGGATGTCAAGGAATATTCGAGTACTTGCCTTTCTTCGATCATACCGACTAGCTACTAATATGTCTTTAGTCGGTTATTTCCTTAAATTATATTTGTTATTCTAGGAAACTAACTTGGACTTGTCCATTTCATTTATCTACAGATCAATGTTCTCTTAACACTTTACAACTTACTGTACTGTTATGCAACATACACTGAATGTTCACGTCATGGAAATAGAAATTTACCATTTCTCCGCAAGCACCTTTTAAGGTGGTACACGTTTCTCTAAAGTTTAAGGTAAATAATATTATGACGCTATATTTTAATACAAAAATAACTTTTCTTATTTGATGAAATTTTTTCAAGTATAAATAAAAGGAAATAGTCATTAAAGTAACGATTAAATGAACTTTTGAAAGTGCGTGAAAATGCGTGATTGAGGGGAAACGGTATATGCGTGATTTTGCGTTAGAAATAGGAAATCGTATATGCGTTAAAATGTGTGACTGCGGGGAAGGGGGTTAAGTAAACTTTGGGTGTGGTTTAACAGGAAATTATTTTTTGTCGACTTATGTTTGGCACACCGGCCTTTAGTATCTGTACAGTTTTGATACAATGTATACTTAAAAAGATATCAGGATGTAAAAACAGTTAAAATTACCTTGTCAAGGTTGTATGAAACTGAACAGTTGCAATGGAACATTAGAATGGTGCTTCATATGCCGAATCCGTCAAACATGAAAACAGTCTTCAGATAAAACTTTCCTAGTAAGTGCTAAAGACAGAGCCGGAAAGAGAAATGGTGCTATCGATCATAAAATACATGTATGACTATCAAAGTTTGTCTAACACTTGTACACTTCGCGATATAAATACTTGGTTGAACGGTTTAAAAAAAAAGATATTTGTCCATTTCAAAGCCCATATTCAGTGTTTAATAAAGGAATGACTCGGTCCTACACTCAACCCCTTCCCTTCCAACCTTGACCAATTCAACTCCTGCCATATTTTCCTTTTTTTCATGAGTATGATATTAAGAGTAAATCTTTTTTTTATTCTACCGCAAATCGTCTTATGCGTTGGCAAATAATGTTAGTGTCTTCAAACCCTAACAATAACAAATATTAATGTTTTCTTATCTATTATCAATTCTGCTTCTCCGCACACGCCCCGTGGGGATCCGGGTCAGAATAGGTCCTCGATCAGTACCCTCTTGCTTGTCGTAAAAGGCGAATAAATGGGACGGTCCTTCGGATGAGACAGCATAAACCGAGGCCCCGTGTCACAGCAGGTGTGGCACGATAAAGATCCCTCCCTGCTTAAAGGCCGTAAGTGCCAAGCATGGGCCTAATTGCAACCCTTCACCGGCAAAAGTGACGTCTCCATACCAGTGAAATATTCTGGAGAGGGACGTTTAACAGTATACAATCAATCAATCAATCAATCAATCTCCGTACACAACGCAGGTTGAAATTTCAAAGTTAGCCGTCAACTGCAAAAGTCAGCGCTTCTCACAAAAGTCCAGTAATTATAGAGAAAACCGAACTTTTTGCTGCTTAATACACTGTAAAGTCTGTTCAGCTGTGATCAATGGATAAAATCTTGGACATTTAAGTTTAAATGTTTTGTACATATGATTCCTGCAAATCATATACCAAATATGCGTTGTTGTTGTTTTTTTTTTTTTTGGGAGGGGGGGGGGTGCAAACTTTTGTCGAATATTGAATATTCAAGGTTAGTTGAAATAAACACGAATTCTAGTCGACAATTATTGTTTTCAATCAGCGTAATCGCTCTACTAGCTATTGCTTCAATAATAACATCCTTGAAGTTTTTAAGGGTGTAAAATAAAAAAAAGTTTATTGAATAACATTTTCATATTTTAATCATTCTTTTATCAATCATCATCTTCATTGGGTCAACATACCATCTGTGCATTGCAATTATTCGTATCAAATGCTTAACAAAAATCGATCTCTGTTGATCATTGTACAGTAATAAAGTGCTGGTTGTGCTACTGATTGATAAGCAGCCGTGTGTACTTCACAATATTTATTATCAAACAAATTCAGCGTCTCATTATGAGTGAAAAAATTCTCGAGAGGGACGTTAAACAATATACAATCAATCAATCAAACGAATTCATTTGTAGAAATACAAAAGTATTTAAATGGCAATCATATTTTTATGTGTATATATAACATTTGAAAAAAAATACAATGTCTGTGACAAGAAAAAAAAACTTGGAATAAAACTCTCAGTGGAGTATGTAGTACATTAGACTCTTAGACAAAAGAATTTCACTTTGTTCACCATCGTTAGTGACGAAAATTTGTTCTGCTCGAACGGTAGTCCCATTCAACATACTTCAAACCTTTCAAAATTCTGCCGTCACATGTTTGAAAATAGTATGGATAACTGCATTTGACTATTCCCATTGACAGTCTGGATGAATAAATCTTTAGTATGTTTTGAGTTCTTCTGTTAAAGTCTATTTTAAAATCATCAAAATGTAAAGTACCAATTTCGAACAAAGTTTTTCGAAATAAAAGAAAACATTGCTCGAGTGCGTTTTTTAGTAATATCATCTCCAGACGTGCATCTTTCTAGAAACAATTTAATAATGCTACCAAATTTTTTGTCAATCGCGTATTCAACAGCATTCAGTCCCTTGTTGTCCACTGCTTTAAATAGGTTTGTCTTATTAAGAAGACTGTTGACCCAGTATACATTGCTGTCTTTCGTTGCCAAATGAAGAAGTGACTGGCCCTTTTTATTTCTGTACTTATCAATTGTACTTCCGTATTTTTCTAAAAACCTAAAAATTTCATTTTCATGTAAAATACATTGTAACAAATATCTATAATTCTCTTCATGTAAATGTGCCCCCTTTTCACGCAATTCATCACAAATATCATAGTGCTGGAATGTAATTGCCAATGCCAAAGCATTAGTTCCTTTATTGGATTCTATGTTAATATCAGCCCCAGACTTTAACAACACCTCAAAGATGTCCTTGTTATTGTGGCGATAGCACAGAAGCAGAGGTGTTAAGCCATTATAATCTCTTGCATTAACATTAGCTCCTTTAGATATCAGGAAGAAAATAACATCTCGATGTTCATTCTTTACTGCAATATGCATTGAGGTATATCCAGTCTTGTCTGATATGTTAACATTTGCACCATACTCTACCAGTTTTTTCACTATCTCAAAATGTCCAATAACGCAAGCTGAATGAAGCGGACTAGAACCATGTTCATCTGTAGCATTAACATTTCCTCCATTCTTAATAATCAGTTGTACTGGGAGGACATTACATCTTTGGCAAGCTATATGCAAAGGTGTGCAATCATCTTTTTCGATTGCATTGACATTTACTTTACTATGAATGAGTGTTTTGGACAATTTCCCGAAAAATTTCTGAACAGGCTGTATGTAATGATGAACAACCATCGATGCTAGCCGAGTTTAGATCGATGTTATTTTCAATAAGAATATCAGTAATTCTTTTAAGCTTCTTTAAGATTCCCAGTTCAACTTTCTTCGTAAAGTATCCGTAAGAATCTGGTGCTCTTAAGTATGATGAAGAGCCGTTCTCCCTTTGTCATCAACTGCATTTACATCTGCCTTGTGTTCTAGAAGAAGTTATAAACATTTCTAGGATAAATAATTTGCTGCAAAATCAAGAGGTGTTTGTTTATCGTCAGATTGAATACCAGCAACCGCTCCCTTTGAAAAAAGATAGTCAACAAGTTCTGAATTATCATGTCCACAGCTAATATGAAGAGCTGTTAGACTTTACGTATTCTTGGAAATAATCTCCGCCCCGTGCACTAAAAGTATAGAAATAATACTTTTATGTCCTTTCTCGCAAGCTTTTTGCATCCCATCCTGTACTTGATGTTTGTTTATTCCCTTCTTAATTAACAAATTCAAAATATCAAAGTATCCATTATAGGAAATTAGAGTCAAGGGTGCATAACCTGTTTTAGAAGCCATGTTGATATCGCACCCTTTTTCAATAGGGCAATGCGCAATCCTGATATGTCCTTCGGATATAGACTTATGTAATGGTATCAGCCCTAAGAGTCTTGCGAATCAATTTCTGCTCCATTGCTTAAACGTTGGTCAACAATGTCTTAGAAACAATTTCTGCAGCGAGAGAAATAGGCGTCTCTCCATCGTTATCTTTCAAATTAACATTAGCCTCATAGGAAAGTAATATTTTTATAAATTCTAATTGTCCTTCTTGACAACCTTCATGAAGAGGTGTAAGTCAATATTGATTTTTAAAATGCGCAGATGCCCGAATGTAAGAAAATAACAATATTACAATGTTTATATGAAATGGTCACCACCAATGGGGAACTTGTTTCATTTAACAGTTGATATTTCGAAATGAGGCCCCTTTCTGAAAAAACTTTGATTTGAAAAGATAAAATTTCAAAATTACTGATTCACAAGCAATGCTAACAAATAGAGGGAGGTAAACTTGTGAAACTGGACAGTGCAATTTATGTCTCGAATCTCTCAGGTTTGAATCACAAAACAAACAGGAAATGTCATTCTTCATCATAAAATTGCTGAATTCAACCACGCTGCCAAAAATCTCGCTATAATATTGGAGACACCTTTCCACATTCTGGATATTTCCACTTAACACAGCTAAATATATAATACCTGCTCGTTGAGTAAACATAATTTCTGACAAAACTTCATTCTGTGTTTCAAAAAGTTTTTCCAAAAAAGTTGCCCAATTCCACAAAATAGTTAAATGAAGAAATGTAAGTCGGCCCTTTCTCAAAAAATGTTCTTTGGAAAGAAAGGTGTATGCTTCAATATCGGTTGAGGGATAGCTATGGATTCTTTTCGACAGTGTTTCGTTTAGAACATTTTCCTTCACTAACAAGTCAAACAGACACATTTCAATGCGAGCATTTGGCATGCAAGGGTTTTCAAATATATCAACGGCAATCCCTTCGTTTATATGATTCTGTATTCTTTTCGTGTAAAATGTCAGCATGTTTTCGTCCAATTCTACAAGAAACAAATCTTGAATGTCGTCATCGTTTAGTCTTCCTAGTGGCCTTAGCCTATTATGAAATATTTCCAAAGGCGAGAATTGTATTAAAGTTTTTGGTGATTGTTTTCCAAAGTGCCACACAATGATATCCAATAGTTTTGAATGTATTTAAGAAAATGTAGAACCATCCTGTTTTACATATTTTCCAATTTGTCGTTTTAGAGCTAATAGTAGTTCTTCGGGATTGATATCAGCTTCGCAAGCATTGTGAATTTCATACAGACATTCAAAATCTTCATTTTGTTCTGCATTTGAGAGATATAGAGCAAGTTTATGTTTAGCAAGGGAACAACAAACTAGGGAACAGTATTCGTAAATGGTCTCTGGTTTAGGGTCGTCTATCAAGAGATCAAGATTAGAAACCAATTGAATAAACTGATTTTCAAAAAACGATGTCGAATGCTCTGGATCAGCGCACATGTTAACGTAAAGTTTACAAAGTAATGGGAAACAATCAATGTGCTTTTCAAAAATCTTCATAGGGCAATGTAAAACACGTTTTACGTGTGATTCCAAAATTTGTTTTTTCTCATTTAAAGTTAAATGATTCTCTTGGTTTTCCAAACTGAATAAGACATTGGAAAATATCTTAATTCTTCGGAATGCGCGGGTAGAGCATATCATTAAACGACATGAAATGAGAAGTTTTGACTCAACTTGATCTTTGTTTTGCTTAAAATTCAAACATTTTTTAATGTCTTCAGAATGTTTTGCCCATTCATAAGCTTGATCATTGACTGCATATTTCCCACAGGGGTCATCGACCACAAAGACTTGCGGATTTCTTCTATCGTGGTATGTCAAAATGTCTTCGGGACGGTTGATGGGTATGATAGAAAACCCTTCTCTGCCCAAATTTAAGGCGATGTGGTGAATGATAGCTGATTTTCCCGACCCCGGATGGCCAACCACAACAACGCATGGATTTTCTCTTATAAACGTTTCGACAGCTGTAGAAGGTTTTATTTCTACAAACATTTGATCTTCTTTTTCCCAGGACAAGATTTTTTCTTCTATTAATTCTACATAGAAAAGCAAAGCAAAACCATTGTAATAAACTATTATTTACCCTTTTTGAAAAGTATTAAACTTTGGAAATAATAATCATTCTATTTTTTTATTGTTGAAAGATTTGAATCAAGATATATCGGTCATTTCATGGAAGTGTAACACAAAATGTCAAAGTAAATATGAAGTCCAAGTTAAAGATTACTAAGTTCAAAACCTCTTTACTGAAACTTGGTAGAAAATTATGTCAATTTTTTTTAGCAATTTATTTGCAAAAAGTCACCTTTGACATTCCAAGGGACCGTCTCTGACTGTTCCAACATCAGTCGTTTTATTTCTAAAAAGAGTTCTCTCTCAGATTCATCAAGTGGAGAAAATCTTAAAGCTTTTGTTTCATTCAGTAATGCTGAACCTCCAAGTCTTCCAATCGCCTGAAAAGATTTAATTTTCAAAGTTGTTAATACACATGCCCCCTGTATTAGGAAAACAATTATGTGAATACAGATTCTGGAATATCGATTTTATTACTCAGTCCAACAGGTCAATTTAATTTTGGAATATGTATTTTGTTTTTAGATGATACTTATTAAAATACTGAAGGAGGAAATATTTTTTTTAGAGGAAAGCAATTCCGAAAACTGTGATTGTCTAGCAGTTGGGATAAGTTGCGGTAAATAAACGAATTCTTATACTGATATGATCTTCTCTGACCTCCATGATTGCATTGAATAGATATACCAAAGAATCCTCTCTATACTGTACAGCAAGGAGTTCTAATAATATGGTATATTTTTCAGATAGAGTTATCTGTCCCTGGATCAAAATGAAATAAATTACAACATACCGTGATTTACACAATTTGTACATGTAATCAATTCAGGCATATTCAACACTTAAATAGGCCATGATAAATTAATTGAACACTTTATCGACATGCATTTTCATCATGTAGGTAGATATTCTTTGAACATTTTTCCTGAGGTAAAATGTCAGATATCCCAGGGCCCTCTAAATAAATGGAATGTACTTAACTATACAATTTAAAACAAATTGAAATCAAAACCGACAATCCAATGCAATAATATGTATAATTTTTTAACACATTTTTTAGCTTTGAGATGTCTTGACATAGCTGCGTAGATTGTAAATGCTGAAAAGGTCATTGTATCGACCATAGAACCTGGGAAATAATGGCTTTAAACAAGAAATTTGATATATTTGTTTCATCAGCAAGTTTGTCAAAAGTTTGTCTTCACATTTCATAAATCCAGTGTGTTGGGTTTTCGGTGCATCCCTCTCTCTTAAAGATCTGCATATGATATGATGTATATTAAATTAAGTTTTGCAAACCAATTCCAACAAAAGAAGAAATCTTGGTGCACCTAACCTTAAAGTAATATGAGCTTCATTTATGGAAATTTGATTTTGCTGCCAAAATGTGTTATTATGATAACTTTGCATGTATCTTAAACTATAAGGATCAATTGGACTAAAATAAAGCAGAAAAAAGACTTGTATATACAGTCCAAGATACAGTTTAATATAAAAAATCATTATTGTACAGGACGACAATAATGTAATTTTGATTCAATCGGAGCCTATAAATAGTTCTTACATAGCAAATATGTAAACTTATTTTATAAACTTTTCTTTTTTTTTTTTTTTTTTTTTTTTTTTTTTTTTTGCTATGATTGAAATAGTTATTTACAAGTTTGCACCAAATATTCCGACATCAAAGTTTCAGCTCAGATTGCTTTTCGATTATGTTATGATGAGCGTCTCCCCAAGGTCCCACCCCACTGTCGGATGTGGACACCGGTCCTTCATATGAGATAGTATAAACCTAAGTCCTGTGTCGCAGTAGGTGCTGGCTGGAAATAAATTCTTCACTGCTCAATGTTTCTGAGTGCTGAGTGTGGACAAAATTTGTAGCTCTCCACCAGCAAGTGGTTGGGTATCAATATGAGTGAAAAATTCTTGAGATGGATGTTATACAACATACAATCAATCAATCAACCAATCTTCAGTGACTCGGAAGTAATGAACACAAAACCTCGATGGTCACATAAATTCCTGAAGACTCGTTTCTCTATAAAAAGGATCAGTAAAGTACCATTGTATCGGAAACCAATCATTGTCTAATCATTTTTTGAATGGTGAATTGTTTTATTTTTACATTTAGATGGAAAGGGAGGGGAACTTACAGTCCTCTAGATAAAACTTAACTCGCTCCAAAAAGAAGCCATCAAATTATGTTTCTATCAAGCCATAAGTATTATTCCAGAGATGGTGTAGAACGCTGCAGGTGTTCCTTGTTGTCTATAATGCAGTAAGAGAGCTAAATCAGGACAATGAAGTCGACATTTTTACCATTGTTCAGCAACTTTAGTGTCGAGGATCGGAAATGATTTTTGTAATACAAACTGGACATATTGTCACGCATACAATCCTTTTTGAAATTCAGTTTAATTAGTCACACTAAAACACGAGTACTCAGTAGTATTTGCAAATATAAATGAAGTGATAAAAGGGGTACTCCAGTACTTGGGGGATTAGATAAACTTCAAGTAAAGCTACAGCGAATGTAAAACGAGTTACATCAAATCAAACAAGAAAACATTGATGTAACCATCAATTGTCGCAAGGGAAATATATAAAGTAAACAATGAAAATGAGTCTTGATCATCTCACCGCTTCGATATGTGTGAAAAGGCATGCGTCCAATTGACGGAGACGATGGTCGCAAATATTTTGAAAACATTAAGTAAATCCCTCAAGTAAGTGTTGGCTGCATAAAATATAAATTGAAGGTAGACACACGCATCACCTATATTTAAAAATGTATAAATTTTTAATTTTAGAATATAAAACACGAACTGTGCAGAGTACGTTTTTATCCGAGAAGTAAAATTCGATGTTCTAAAAAACGGGACCTGTCGCTTTTTCGATAGTAAATGATTAGAACTTTATATATTTAATATGAAAAACATATAATTTTAAAGATTCACTTTTTGGAAGTATATATATTATGTATCTCGTAATTTATAAACGGAAAGAACATTCTGATTAACAATCTTTTCAATGTTTAGAAAACCTTTAATTCTAAATAACTATTCCTATCCAAATCCCCATACACCAACACTCCGGGCTGCAATGACTTGTGGTGCAAAGAATAGGGTGTGTGTTGCAATATCAAAAGTAACATTTGATGAACATAATATCCTAAACGCAAGGATTTTTACAGCTTGCAATTTCAATTCTAATTTTTAGTATTTTACCTTTAATTTTGCACGAAGTTTAAAAAAGGTGAAAAACACACAATCTAGGATGCAAAATTCAAACTTTGTTAACTATAACTTTTACAAAAATGGCAAATATAAATTTACCATGCAGGTACATGTACATATACACGAAGAGGGCATCGAAAAAAAAAATTGCTTTTACCTCGCAAGGAATTTCGACCATTTGTTAAAGGACATGATTCCCTGAGAAAACCAGATAGATACGGGGGTTTTTCGAGAAGTTGATGGACTCCTGTCATATCCTTTTCATTAAACGTCATATGCTATCCAAATTTGGTATAATTTTTTTAACAATAGAAACAATTTGCATTTAAAAAGAAAATTAAAATTGCGATGACTTGTTTCAAACTTATCCAGATTTAAAAATTGCGACAATTGAACTGCAGAGCAGCTCAAAATGTTCCTGTTTTAAGGCAGCGACTCTTAAAGGCTTATAGCTGGTAATTTTAGCGGGGTACTAATTTTGGCTTATTTGGCGTTTTGATGGCGCTATAATTTTAACAATTAAAATAGATTACTCTCTTAGTGTTCATCTGCAAAGAGCTAAAACCCTGCGTCAGATAAAACAAATTATGCCAAAATTATTGGCATACCTTTGAGCGGGCAAAACGCAAAATTTTACACCCGCAAAAAAACCCGCTTTACAGTAATAGTTTTGCTTACTTCCTCAACATCTGTCCAACTTAAATTAAATTCATTTGTGTTCATCTTCGCATCTTTTGAATGGGCCACCATGTTTCTGTAGAACTTAATTCTTGCCAAGTCAGACCCAGTACTAACATCTGATGGATTGGGTAGAATATCAAATCCTCCTGTTGGTGCTGGTGTACAGGGACTCATGTTTCGTAAAAGGCAGATTAGCAGTGTTACATCAAAGTCCTTTGACACAGGATTGCTAACTGAAATAATTGAAATATAATATGGAAATTTTAGATGAGAGAGAGAGAGAGATAGAGAGAGATATAGAGAGATCTAAATTGTTTTATCACTGAGTGTTAAGCTTACATAGAGAATGCAAACAAATATTCGATGATTTTCTGTAAAAGATAAATGAAATTGTGATCGCAAATACAGGGAGGGGATACGAATCTTTCGATCCGCCTGCAGCCCCTCATCCCTTTATTTATCTGCTTATGTATTTTTAAAATCACTAATTTATCATAAAATATTATCTTTGAATTGGTGAAGTTTTTTGATATTGAACATCTTGAAAGGTACATGTTTAAACACTTTCTTTAACATTGTCTTCCAAAATACCTCCAAATAATGTATCCCACTGGACCTGATTTATTACTCTTCTAGCTTTTAAGCTTAACAGCATAGGTCTCTGTGTCACTAGGTCAGAAACAAGGTTACTTGGAGGATGAACTGTATCAAAATGGACCCTCAGAGCCTTTGGTGCTCTCTTAAGGACCAGATTAACAAAGCGAAGAAAATTTGTTTCCTCTGGTGAAACAGTAGGCGTGGTTCCTGTGGCCGGAATTCCTCTACACAGAGGTACAGTTGGAGTAGATGAGGCCATGGTAAAGTGATGCTTATGTTGTTGTTTGATATTTTCTCACATTGTCATAATGCCAGGATATTAATATCACATTTTCTGAAAATGAAAAAAAACTGTCTAATAAAAAACAGATATCTCAATGTGAAGTTTTAAAATGAAATCAGTCTAAAAAAAGAGATCACTTATACGGGTTATGCAATTTATAACTTTCTCAAAATTTGTCTAATATGTATTTTCCAATTGGGAGAAGTTTTTTACATATAACACAAATCATTTTCTACCTTTACATGACTCTAAATGAGGATATATCCAAAATTCCTTCAAAGGGTTTGTTAAAGCACAACCCGTTGAAAAAAGATTCAAATACTTTATCAAACTTGTTACATATCAACCTTTAGGTATACTATTACATGTACATAGGAGTTCAGGCTATATTTCGAATTGTTCAGACGTATCCCTACACCGCTATATTCATCAATATAATTATAAAAACTTCATTTCCTTATCCATTAAGATCTTAATTCACTTTGAATTCGTTATTGTAGACGCCTACATGTATTACAATAATAACATTTAAAAACAAGGTCAAGGTAATCATGATCAGCAGTCTGTTGATATGATCAAAAAAATAAATAACATGCAAACAAATCAATTCATTTGATTTTTAAAGAGCTGAAGGAAATTTGCAAACAAAAGGTTGCTGAATAATGTAAAAACTAAAAAAAAAAACACACACACAAAGTCTTCATAACAGACATGTCAATGGCTGTCATGCCTCATGGTCTGGTCACTCAGTCCTAATCTAAAAAAAGATTAAATATCTTTTAAAAGAAAAAGGATTCGACGATAAATTGGTAAATAAAACCGACCTGAGGGAAGAAATACCGTGTTGCCTTTCTTTGATTCGATGAGGTAGTTGATTTAGTCAGATATCCGCCATTCTTTAAGTCTCATTGTGCCACCTAGGCACTAGGTAGTATGAAATGCATTGGAGCAAATCGATTGCTACCACAAAACAAAATATAATGAATTCATTAAATACACACAACTCCAGACAGTATGTGCAGTCGTTCTGTTGTCCTCATTGTCACTATACACGGTCAAATTTTCTGTTTAATGACTTTCGCTTCAGAACCTTCTACGCATTTTTTTCCTATATCGTGTATTCTAATTTTAAGATGGAAATTTTCCTTTCTAAAAATAGCTTATCAGACCCTTTTCTTAATAGAATCATTCTCTATCCAGAGTTATCTTCCGCTACGCTCACAACACTACTGTCAACGCTAGTTGTACAAGATTCTTGAACAAATTTTAAACGTCGAAATTTTAATGATAATTAATTATCGTTATTATTGATAAAGATGATAATTCATCATTTATTTTATATCTATAATCACTCAGACTGAGTTATTTTCAAAGTTTTTTGTGAACCATTGTGCAGAGTCAAAATTAAAATCTTAATTATAAAATCCTTAAGGTGTAATAAAGTAAAATAAATAATGTTTTCCGATAAGAAATATATAATTAAAAACTATCATTCATACAATTTTTTTTTATTTTTTAAGAATATCGTATAACAAACGTTGGCAGACGTGTATGTGGGAGAAAAGCGGGAACGACAACTCTGGGTAAAGATTGTAATAGAATGTCATAGCGATAATGACAATGATAATAATATATAAATATTTACATTTCAAAATATTACCCCTTAAGATTTTTATGCAAAATAAAAAAGTTCTCAAGAACTACAGGATGAGTTAAACAAATTTCAATTTGAGATGATTGAAGTCAAAAATCAAAATACTGATAGAAACAAAGGACGGAGGCATGAATACAAATTTTATATTGCACAATTTCATTACCTAAATTTTGTATAATCATTATGCTGCGTTAGATGAAATTAAAGTTACTCAAAATATGGAACGATATGGCTTCATTCTGTTAGATAGTGTTATTATAGGCTGTGGTTACTTTATTATGTGCTGTGGGTTTAAATACTAGTATATATAATTATATGCCGCAGTTGTTATTCTATTATTATATGCTGTGGGTTTATAATTAAATGCTCTGGTTCTTTTCTTTTTATTTGCTATGGTTTCATTATTATATGATGTGGGTTTATAATTATATGCTGTGTGTCCATTATTTTATGTTGTGGTTCTATTGTATAATTATATGTGGTGGCTTCAAAACTATATGCTATGGTTGTATTTTTATATGTGTTGGCTCGTAATGATTTATATTGCAATGCTTTTTTTTTTAATTTACAATTTAAAAAAAAAAATTATTTATTGAATCAATATTTGCATTCGTGCAACCAGATTATGTCAAAAATGTACCAAATCGGGTATACATTGTGTATCATCTGTCCTGAAAATTTTTAAAATGTATCATATTTTTTCTATCATTAACTGTTATAGATGTGAAAATGAATTAAAAAGCGGAAAGGTTATAAGCATGTAAAGTACTGAAATTTAAGATAGATCGACCCGGTTTAATTTAGTACAGAATGCCTTAAAGAATAAAAGATAATGATGCTATTTTATAGAACTCGGTAAAATAATTATTTTAACAGATAAAGATTTTTTAAATGTTTTGAATGTTTGTAAACATCTTTGGACCAGGCCTGTTTAAATATTTAATAGCATTCAATTTCGTTCTAAACAAGTTTGAAAAGGTTGAAAGTGAAAAAAATGCATTGTCATTCTTTTCTTATTCACTTACTACACCACTACGCTGGAATTTGTTTTATGAATGGGCAACAATTATAGGTCGCTTAACTTACGCGCGTGCGCACTGGTGTACTTCATTCACGTTTACATGCCTCATATTGGCAGATATTTTGATAAAGCCCCTGACATTTAATACAATTACAAGTGCTAAATTCTAACCTGTCGTAATTTTTAGTAGTTGCCAAATGGTAAATAGTAGTGAGTTGCGTTCCCCTGCTTCCCGCTAGATGGCGATACTGTTCCCGGTCCATCACATCTCTTGTTTACATTGGATGCACAACGCAGCGATTAACAAGAAACGTAATATAAATACCGTCTCTATATACACGCGAAATATTAATCATGAGCGACTCAAAATACGGCTCCATGACAATTATAGATCTTAAAAATGAGCTAAGAAAAAGAAATGCCAGGATAACGGGACGAAAACAAGAACTGGTCGACAGGTAATTCGATACTGAAAACCGCATGATAATACCTCGTGCTGCATGCCGACAATCTGAACTCTTCGTCTTAAAATATAATATATCAATATGGCGATTAATTAAATAATCGTAAATTGTAAATAAATATAAAACAGTTTCTTTTTCTTTTAATTTTCCATAGACTGGAAGCATATGACAGAAACTTCAACTTCGGAAAAGTTGAATACACTGACCCAGAATTTTGTATGCAACTTCCAAGTTACGATACGTACGCTGACGTAAATTCTGACACTCCCTTTTCTGGTTTGTCCATGGATACCGTTCATAGTTATTTTGGGAGGTTTGAGAAGAAATTTGAAAATCATTTTATTCACCTTTATGACGACAATTTCCTGACATACTACCGTGTATCCATCAATACAGCCTGTACATTTATTAGAGGAAACTGTCGTGCAGAAATGAGAAAGGGTGTTTGTTACACAATAGATATTAAATTGAGCAATGAAGGGTCTGTTCTGGAGGCCCAGTGCGAATGTGCAGCAGGTATGGGGCCTGATGCACATTGTAAACATGTAGCTGCAGTTATGTATGGTGCTGTTATGTTTGCAAAGAATAAATTTATCAAGACAGAGGAAACATGTACACAACGTTTGCAAACATTCCACAAGTCTAAAAGATTCAAAGGCAGTCCCATTAAATCTGATGACCTGAATTTACCTGGTGCTGATGAATTAACAAATATTGCTATTGACCCACGACCTGAAGAATTCAGAAATAATCCATCTTATCCTCACTACTTTAGAAATGTATGTTTGAATTTCTCAGGTATTTCTAAGATGCCAATCTATCAGATATTTACACCAGCAAACATGATTGCAGTAGCAAATGACCATGATTATCTAAAATTATCTCCTGAAGACAACTTTTTGGAAAAATTACAAATTACAAAGATATCAGATCTCCAAATTGAAAATATTAAGTCAGCAACAAAAGGGCAGAGTCTAAACAAAACATGGAAGGAGGAGAGAGCAAAACGTTTAACATCTTCGATATTTGGTAGGATATGTAAGTGTACTGATAGAACTGACAAAATGAAACTTGCCATGTCACTAACAGTTATCAAAAACATTAAAAGCAATTCAATTGAGCATGGTCGCAGGCATGAATCTGTTGCGATCAAGAGATTTGAACAGGATAAGCTCCAAAATGTTAAATCAAGTGGTCTTGTCGTTTGTAAGGAGTACCCCTTTCTTGCTGCATCACCTGACGGAATAATCAATCAACAGGAGCTTGTAGAAGTCAAATGTCCATATGTCAGTAGAAATAAAAAGATTTCAACTCTGACGGTGCCATATTTAAAGCAGACCAACGAAGGAAAATATAGTCTTGATCCCAACCATGACTACTTTTATCAGATACAAGGACAACTACTGTGTACCGGTGCAAACACATGTATTTTTACTGTATGTTTAGCAAACAATTTGAAAGTAAATGACATCACATACATTGAAATCAAACGTGATGATGCATTCATAGCTGACATGATTAATAAGCTAAACAACTTTTACAAAGACTACTTCAAACGAGCAATTCTTGAGAAATATTTCTACAAGCCTTACAGTGAATCTTTGTGAATGTGTGCAATAAAATATACATAGAAATCTTCTAAACAAATACAGTACATATAGTGTTGTCTACATTTCTTATCTTATTTAGCATCAATATTTCTGCCTATATTTCAAATTTGAAATATGAAAGCTAAAGACATTTTGAAAAAAAAAATTTTTCTATGCATTTGATGATACAATACCAGTGCGAAAATTGCACAACATAAAACAGACAAATACTATATCTGATGACATGCATGCTTCAGCACTTGTTAAAGGATGTGTTAAAATTTTATAAGTTTTACCAAGTCCAATAATTCTTTCTATATGAACTCTTTTACTTGACACTTTTCTATCATTAAGAACAATTCTTCCTGACATTCTGTTCCTATTTCTAAAAAATGTAGGAATGTTTATAGTAACATCCTTAGAAGCAAAAATATCTTGGACATTAAAACCTTTATCAGCCATTAAACTGTCACCTTGATCACAAAGATTTTTAAGACAACTTCTCTCAACTATTTGCCTGTCACTTGTCGACCCACAATATGCTGGGCTAACAAAGTTCACAAGGCCTCCTGGTGTACACCCTATTAAAGCTTTCATTGTATTTCTGTTTTTATATGTTGAAAATGTGGCTTGCTGTGCCCTAGGTGTACTTGGTTTTTTAATTGGAAATTCAGTTGCATCTAAAATGGCTCTGGTAGTTGGAAATTTTGACTTAAAATCTGATGGTGCAAAATAACGAACAAGAGATTGAGATGGCCAAATTGAAATCTCTCGCCACTGTTTTGACATAAATAAAATCCAGGTAAGAACAATATTTTTAACAGTACTTTCTGAAACATTGAAAAATCTTGAAAGATCAAAATTGGTAGTATACCTCCGTAGTTTCATAAGTGTCATAAAATACTGATTGGGAATAGATACCCCTTGAACTTGAAAAAATACATATCTTAAACAATATGCAGCAGGGCCAAGTGACTGCAGTGTAAACAAAAACTTGGCATAAGTTTCAAGGCCAGTATAAAAATGTATGGCTGAATTATCCTTTTCGAACTGTTCAACTGAAAATATTGGCTGTGACTGTGTTTGTGTACAGGTGTCTCTTAATTCAACAGAGTTTAATTTTTCCTCCTCGTCACACACTTTTGAGTCATCAGCTAGCACAGTTTCTTCCACACAGTCTAATTCAGTGAAACTGCATTCTAATTCTTCATGGCAGAATTCATCAAACTTTCTTTTTCTGCTATCCCTGCCTTCTGCTCTGGATGCTCGGCCAAATGAACTTTCTGTCTCCTTTGTCCAAAAGAAAATGCTTGGCACAGCAGTATTCTTCAGTCTTCCAGATAGAGGTTTCTGTCCTATATATAAACAGTAAAACACATTACACTGTGCAACAACATTTAATGATTGTACAAAATACTAAAACCATAGACCTTTGCTTTAAGTCTGTGCTCAAATCAATGCAGTGCCCCCCCCCCCCCACACACACACACACATATTTTGATGATATTGTATTTGATACTAAAAAAATTACGTGAAGTGTATTTAGATGTTTTATCTTTCCTTTTCACAAAACAAAACAAAAATAATATCATATCGGAAACCTATTTAAATCTACATATACGTATAATTATAATTATACACAACAGTGACAACAATAAATTTAAGAATTTGTTCACAGTACGTTCACTGAATTCTGTTATTTACAATATAATTCTAAAACTGAGTATATAATAATTTAATGTCGTTATAATATACCCTGAATAGTCTCCGACACGTAGTCATCTGAAGTAAAATGTCGTTTACAAACAACAGCTGACTTCGAAGGCTCCCATAGCTTGTTTGTGCGCTCGTCCAAGCGTTTAATCGCAACAATCCACTTGTTTCTTCTTAACTTTTCCATAGGGAACTGATGTCCACCTCTTTCGTGACATCCAGGCACACAACAACAATTACTAGGCATTATTCTTTGTATTTAAAACAATCGTAAACCTTACAATCCAAGTTTATTTACAATGTGTTTATCACGAGGCGGAAGTTTATCAAGGACCGGGACACGTAGCGCCACCGCAACACGAACGATAACTCACTACTATTAACCATTGGATAAGCTCCCTTAAAATTTGTTGACGTTTTATGGATACCTAGCCAGAAATAATTACATACATTTTACAAAATGTTGTTCTCAATTAAATATATACAGAAAAAGAAAAAAAATATCTTTACTTTTGGAATACATCTTTTAGAAGTTAAATCATTTCATAACATCTATACGGTAGTTAATTTACCAAATTTTGATTATTTATAATCTGAGCAAAATATTAAACCTCACAACTTTTCATATTTAAAATATTATAAAATATTATTAAAATCAATCATTATTTGGAGGGGGGCATTATTATAAACATTCAAATTTTTTATCTCTGTTATATATATAGACCCTATACTTAATGCTAATGCCCCCCCCCCCAACATAAAACACCTTAAAATGACTTCTGGTGCCCCTTTTTGCGCCTGCATATTAACTTTCCTTGTTAATGATCTCAAAACTGAAATATTCAATTCCCTTTTCCACCTCTAAAATTGCTTCCAATTTTTAAGTTATTTCAAATGAACTAAATCTACAAGAAACAAAGTGAAATTCATTTTCTGAAGGAGAAGAATCAGTAGTTTGAAATTGAAAAATTGCGAAATAGGAAATATATTTTTATACATTTTATATTTTATTTTATTTATTCAATTTGACAAAAACCACATGTGGCACAAGTCATACATACAGTTAACAAATATATAATTACATAGATTTTCTTATATTAAATGCATAAAGATATATACATGTTTTATTAAAAAAGTGTAAAAAAAAAATCTGTTCTTAGATTTTATTAAGAGAACATAAAAATAAAAACAGTTAATATACCTTAAATATCACTAAAAATAAGCACACAAATTTAAATTTTAAAAAGTAACCTACATTTTTTTTTCTGATGGATAAGAGAATATTTTATTATTATAGCATATTTGCACTCATTATTTCAATGTGTACATTTGAAAAAAAAATGTTTAATTAAGGATTAAATATTTTTTGTGTTAAACCATTAATCACAATTATTGCTTTAAACATATTCTAACATATCATAATGTACATAATATCGAACGATGATATAATGTTGTTCATTGAAGAAATTTTGCAGTTGCTTATAAATAATTTTTTCTCTAAAATCAAATTGTGTGAAAAACTCACTTTTTTTTTTTAAAAAAACTGTTATTTAAGGGTTTACAAAAGTTCACATGAACAACTAAGATTTGTTAAAATAATTACTTGTCGGTTTTAAATAAAACAGTAAAAAATAAAAATACAGCTATGTATGTCTTGCATGAATAATATACGGATGAAAATATTTTTTTGAGGTTTTTATAAGTTTGATTGATAGACATATTTTTAAAGTTGTAATGTGGGTTTGCGAGTTGCTTCTCTTTTTAGGTCACCTCAGTAAACTCAGGTGACCTATTGCTATCTGTTTTCGTCCGTCGTCGTGCGTCCTTTGTCGGTCGTAAACTTTCGAACATTTTTAGCTTCTTCTCTGAAACCACCGAACCAATTTCAACAAATTTTGGTAATTAGCATCTATGGGTAAAGGAAAACAAAAAAATGTGAATTTCATGGTCGCTGCCCCCATGGTGCCTGAGGTGTGAGGCCAAAACCACTAAAATTAATGCAATCTTTAAAAATCTTCTTTACTCCAGCTGGACATCAAGCAGTCAAACTGTTTGCATGATTGTAATCAGCATTGAGTTCTCTACCAAAATTGTGAAATTCATGGCCCCTGGGTCAGGGGTTTGGTGTAAAAGTGGGGCTACATAGATCATATATGAAAAGCCTTCTGCTCCTGGGTATTAAACAAATTAGCCAAGGACATAGTTATGATATCCAAAAGTGTCTCTTCAGAATTTGTGAATTTCATGGCCCCTGGGTCAGGGGTTCTGGTGTTAGTGCGGGGCTCTGTTGATTATATATTAGAAAAAAATACATTCATTCTTTGAAAATCTTCTCCTCTGCTACTGGGTATAAAACAAACTAATAAGTACATAGTTATGATTAACAAGAGTGCATCTTCCAAAATTGTGAGTTTTGTGGCCCCAGTGTGACATGGGTTCTGGTGTTAGGGCGGGGCTCTATTGATTATATAGCAAAAATGCATCAATTCTTTAAAAATTTTCTTTTCTGCTCCTGGGTATTAAACCATCAAACTATGTACATAGTTATGATGAAGAAGGATACCTCTCCCCAATTTGTGAATTTTATTGCCCCAGGGTCAGGGCCGGGGTTCTGGTGTTAGGGCGAGGCTCTATTGATTATATAGCGAAAATGCATTAATTCTTCAAAAATCCTTCTCTGCTCCTGGGAATTATACCAATAATACGTGACAATACTGGAATTCTTTGAAATCTTTTCCATTGCTCCTCGGTATTATGCCAGTGATCTTTGTATTTATATTCGTGGGTTGGGGGTGGTGGTGGTGGGAGTTAAAGTATATAGTCTGAAGAAAAATAATGCTTTGAAATCTGCTCTGTGGTATTAATCAACCATTAATTTTATGATGAAATGAAACTTTTGATAAATTTCATAAATTTTAAAATATGTGGCCCCAGGGTATGTGGTTCCTGTAAGGTGGGGTGCACGACTGGTTATAAAGTTGAAATGCATTCTCTATTTGTTACTCTGATCTTACTGTGGATATAAAGTAAGCAGGCTAAGCGTAAAATTAAGATAAGCATATATGCCTCTTTCTAAATTGTTAATTTCTTTATTTCTGGTTTAAAACACGTACCAAATTCAATTGTTGGAAAGATGTTTCATGTTACCCGTGGGCCTCTTGTATAAATACTTATTTAAAAGCAATTTTCAATGAATATTCAAGAAAGGACAATTCAATGAATTTTTCTCATCTGCATTTTAGCAAGGAATACCAGTATTTGATATTCTTTTATTTTTATACTATTTTTTTTATATTTTAGAATTTCAAATAGAAAATTGTGAAATATTGCTTCTTATATCAGGGGCAATTATTTTGTGTAAATTTATATGCTAAGTTATTTTTTGCTTTTTATGATATACAGGGGAAATTTTCCATTTTTGCCCTCTTCTTGATTGGGCGAATTTAAACCGGGGCGAATTCAAATTATACAGCACAATTTCCTAAACAGAACTGTGACTGGGCGAATTTTAAACGGGCCAAAAATGTTCGCAAGTGCAAACGGGCAAAAATAAGACGTGGCGAAAATAACTCTGTATACCGTACTTGATTAGCTCAATTTCTTCTGTTCTCCGAAAGTTTTCAATTATTTTTAAGTGCTTTTTTAAGAAAAAAAAGTGTTGATCCAGTAACTTTTTTTCTTCTGAGTTACGGCGTTTTCAAGTTCTGATCTAAAGAAAAACTATGTCTCAGAAAAAAACATTCCTTAAAACAGTGTTTTTGAAATTATTGATTTATTTTGGCACTAAAGAATCAGACCTAGAGTAAGAGAAGTGATACATGTAGATTAGGAAGTGTCTTAACTGTAACGTTTACCTCGTTGTCATAAAGTTTGTCTCTCTGTCCGTTTATCTAATTATCTAGCGAGTTTCCGCATAAACCGATCTATTCCCAAGACGGTTGTTACATGTTTTATAATTTTTGAATTAATTTGGATAATATTGCAAATGTTGAGTTAATATCCTATTAATCGCTAAAGTGGAGAAATCGACACTAAAACGACCGGTGATATTTGTCGGGAAATCCTAAGGGAAATTTACCCAGGGCTGCTGCATATACATGTACAATATACATTGAAGTAGTTAGCACCAGCCTTTCATTGCTGAAACAATTGTTTAAAAAGGATGACTTAACGATCTATAAAATAAAAAGTTGGTGTTACATTCCACCTTTACAAACTACACAGTCATGTAATTATGAAATGAAATTGTCGTGGATGACATTTTTGTGTAATTTCAGCTTCATTGTAGAAATATAAAAGATAAATTCACGCTAAAATGACATAAACATTATGGTTACAGTTAGTATTCCAATCATTGTATGTATTTTTGTTTCCTTTAATTAAAGTGTAAATTCTAAACAGAAAATATGACTTCTAGTTTTGTCACAGTAGGGGAGACTGAATTTAAGATAATGCAGTTAGCAGATGCCATTACATGTTTCGAAGTGATTTAAAATCGGAAATTGAAATATTCAATATCTTTTCATAATTTCAAGCATTGTTCAGGACTGCAAATAAATTTAAATAAAACTGAAGCAATTTGGAAAGGAAAGAATACAAATTTCAAACCAGGAATCTTGCCAGTGAAATGGTCATAAGGTGAATTTTTACCTGTTTAGTTCAAGCGGGGAACAAAACGTCCGTGCTAAGGACTTTTAAAATAGAAAATTAGAATAACTAAAAATAGCATGTTCATATGGAAAACTGAAAAGCCTAATGTTTAAAGTTCAGTATCCTGCCAACAAATTTATAAAGGTGCATTTCATGTCCCAATTTTGAAGCACAATCAAAATCATTAAAGCTTGGTCGGGTAAGAACGATATTAGGTAATACAAAAGCAAGATGGAGAAGTATTATTTAATCTTTCCTGACGGGTATAATATTGAATGACTTTATGATAAACAGATGTTGTTTAAATTGGCTATATGCATATTTAACATTACCACAATTTTACAGTCATTTTTAAAATATGGACACAACTAAAATGTAATAATAATGATTTGCAATTTAATATCACATTTAATATTCACAGGTCATACTAAGTTCTGTAATGCGAAAAAATCATATACAACAGGTAAGTAGACATAAAAACAATGAAATAACTTTAAAAATTACACACAAATAAACAAATAAAAACAGGATAAATTTTCTTTTAAAAAATAAAGCAGGAAAAATAACGGTTTATGGTATCTAAGACACATGAATATTCATCTACTGTTTGACACATGTTACTGAAAGATATCTACATCTTTTTTATAGTAATTAATAAAAAAATGTTTTATGACAATGACATGCAAAATAGTTATATCAGATAACATCTGACTTTTATCTCAAGGGCTAACCAATTTTTGAAATAAAGAGAGAAAATAGCATTAATCTTATCAAAATACATGTTCAACAAACATTCTAGGTTTTTGCATTTGTAATGCTAATTCCCTTCCGACAAGCGCAAAAGATTAAACTCCTTCCTAAAACTGCCAAAAAATCAAGTGCGACATATTGAAATACTTACAGCTAAACAAAGAGATCTATAACAGAGGAGGAAGAAATCGATGCGAGGCCCCTGTGTTGCGACCACTATTGAAATAACGACCACTATTGAAATAATTATATCAATAGTAGTTGATAGTGCATTTCAATAGCAAAGATAGTTTGTAACCACTATTGAAATACTACCACTATTGAAATAAATTTTTCACTAGTGGTTAAGAGTGCATTTCAATTGCAAACATAGTAAGTAACCACTATTGAAATAATTACATCAATAGTGGTTGAGAATGCATTTCAATTGCAAACATAGTTAGTAACCCCTATTGAAATACAACCACTATTGAAATAATTATATCAATATTGGTTGAGACTGTATTTCAATATCAAACATAGTAATAACCACTATTGAAATAATTATTTCTGGGTGAGATTCCTTTCAATAACAAACATAGGTTGCAACAACTTTTGATATAATATTCACATATATAATAAAGATTTCAATATGCATTAGATTATGGGTTTAGTTTTGAAGTATTATCAGAAACTATCATAATAATTATTTAAAACACTTTTGAAATGATAATATCAATAACTATCTTACTTTTCATTTAGGGACAGATAATACAAACGAAATATAGATGACTGGATTGGTATATATGTTTTTGTCTTATTTCATTGAAAATAAAAATAAATAAATAATAAATTTCTGGAATATAAAGAAATTGTAAACATTCTGTGATTTTCAAAATGTTGTTTCATTATAACTCATCCTTATTAATTCATACACTTTAATAATTATCTATATATTTTTCAACCCAAATCCAATTTTTGTGAAGTTCTGGATAAAACATAAAAATTAGGCGATAAAACTTTTCTTTCAATATTGATCGTATTATAATGGTGGTTGAAACTTATGGTAATCATATTGAAAAGCACTCTTCCCTACTATAAAATAATTATTTCAATAGTGCTTGTATTTCAGTAGTGGTTAAAACCTATGGTAATGATATTGAAATGCACTCTCACCCACCATCAAAGTAGTATTTCAATAGTGGTTACTAACTATGTCTTTTATTGAAATGCACTCTCAACAACTTTTGATATGTTTATTTCAATAATTGTCGTATTTTAAAGCCGCTTAACCCGAAACAGGCGCATATTATCTTACACAATAAAAGTACCTCATTACATAGATAATATACAAAAATAAATTATAAATTTGATTCAATAGTTTATAACAACAATCCTTACATGGAAAATGCAGATCAAAAACCTTATTGACAAACAGTAGTTCCTGACGGAAGTTAAGATCTGTTGTGAAGTCAATATTGAACATAATAAGTTTATCGGACATACCTAATAATGAGGATAATTCAAACCCGAGTATTTTTTTCTCTATTTAGTAGAAGCCTTAGTCATAATACATCTTTTCAAAGTTAAGAAATTTGTTGAATATAATACATAGTAACTTTTATAATAAATATGCATATTTTAAGAATAAAAGAATAATCAGATATTTAATATGATTGTTATAAAGGAGGTAAACTATTGTCCGTGTACAGGTAATACATGTACTTCGTTGTGAACAAAAATGCTCGGGTTCGTTATTCATGATATAAACATGCAAGCGATATATTTATTTTTCTCGAAGGTGATTTCACGCGATATCAACAATGATCAACATAGGATTATTTTTTGTGTGACTTTTTTAACTTTTGAATTTTGATATCTTTTAAAAGAAAAAGACATCGGGGATATAATTTGACAAAAGTTCAAACAATTTATGGACAATTATTTTTCAAAAAGAAAAACGAATATATATTTAAGCGATAAGAATCGGTCCAAGCGGCTTTAATACTTGTGATTACCTATGTTTGTTTTTTAAAAGCATTCACACCTACTATTGAAATAGTTATATCAATAGTGGTCGTATATCAGTTGTGGTAACTTACAATGTTTGCTATTGAAATGCACTCTCAACCACTATTGATATAATTATTTCAATAGTGGTCGTATTTCAATAATGGCTACTTACTGTGTTACATGTAGCTATTGAAATGTACTCTCAACCGCTATTGATATAATTCTTTCAATAGTGTTCGTATTTCAATAGTGGTAATTGCCTTTGTTTGCTATTGAAATGCACTTTCGACCACTATTGATATAATCATTTCAATAGTGGTCGTATTTCAATAGTTGTTGCTAACTGTGTTAGCTATTGAAATGCACTCTCAACCGCCATTGATATAATTATTTCAATAGTGGTCGTTATTTCAATAGTGGTTGCAACAATGCTTCAGTGTTGATACAAAATGTAACTATTTAAAAAGTTTTGAATACATTTTGTATTTAAACTGAATTAAAACTGAAATATATCTCATATTTAACAACAGGCCCATGGGCCTTATAGGTCTCATAAGTATTGTGCAACAACTTTCAAACAATTAAATTTGGTCCATGTTTTATACCAGAGGCCATGAAATTCGCAATTCACAATTTTGAAAGAGGTACCATTGCTTATCATAATTATAGATGTATAGCATGCTTTCTCCATATACTAGAATAACATTAAGAGAAAATGCATTTCCACTCTATACCCAGTTGTGCATCCCATCTCAAAGAAGCCACATATCTCAAAATTTTGCTAATTGTAACAAAAAATGGTTGATAAATGCCAAAGAGCAGATTTAAAGGCATTTATTTATTTTCAGACTTTGTACCCTCCTAACCCCCAACCCGGGCAAGGGGGGGGGGGCATAAAACTACCGTAAATCTGGAGTTTTTTTTCGTCGATTTTATTCGGCGATTTCGGGTCAAAATGCTGTCGATTGATTTTTTGTGTCAAGATTTTGCGAATGACCACAGCTTTGTTTACATTTTCTTATTGGTATTTCATTTTTTAGAAAAAAATTTTTGCGAATGCAATGAACTCGCAAATTTGCTTAAACTTTATCTAAAGCAAATATATATATATATATATATATATATATATATATATATATATATATATATATATATATATATATATATATATATATATATATATATATATATATATATATATATATATATATATATATATATATATATATATATATAACCAATATAGCCCCGTC
This sequence comes from Saccostrea cuccullata, assembly GCF_032062105.1. NCBI lineage: Eukaryota > Metazoa > Mollusca > Bivalvia > Ostreida > Ostreidae > Saccostrea > Saccostrea cuccullata. The sequence continues at coordinate 63,425 of NW_026918991.1, read as the reverse complement.
CTAACACAAGAACCCCTGACCCTGGGGCCCATAAAAAATCACAATTTTGGAAGAGGCACTCTTGCTCATCATAATTATGTACTTGGTTCGTTTACTTAATACAAAAAAGCAGAGACGATTTTTCATAGAATTCATGCGATTTCACTATATAATCTATATAGCCCCGCCCTAGCACTAGAACCCCTGACCACGGGGCCATGAATTTCACAATTTTGGTAGAGGTCAGGACTCATTGCTCATTACATTCATGCCAACAGTTTGCCTGCTTGATGTCGAGGAGTCAAAAGGAAGATTTTTTAAAAGATTGCAAAAATTTAAGTGGTTTTGCCCCCACCCCTCAGGCCTTAGGGGGACGGGGACCATAAAATTCATAAAATTCACAATTTTCGTTCCCTTTAACCCATAGATGCTGTATACCAAATTTGGTTGATATTGGTTAAGCGTTTCAGAGAAGAAGCTGAAAATGTTCAAATTAACACACGGCGCACAACACACGACACATGACTACGGACGAAAACGGATAAGAATAGGTCAATCAAGTGACCAAAAAATGGAACATATCCATAAAGTTAATACTCTCGTATAAGATTTATGCAGATACATTACAATCGCAGACTTTTACTGTTTTTATTTTACACATTTTAAACATCAGCTTTAAGTAAAATTGTTATTCTTCGTAATCATATAACTTCACTAATTAAATATACTATAATATATTAATTTCAGTTCTCATCATTGTATGTTATAAATCTGGTTGTTATAAATCTGGTGGTAAGATGACGTTCCAGGATTTCTATTGTTTCCTTTAAATCAGAAGCTTTAGCATAGTCTAGAACGTCACGACCAGAGTTGTCCTTTATTTCAATATCTGCACCGAAGTTTATTAGTGTTGAGATGTTGGTAGGTTTATGTACTGCGTAATGAAGGGGTGTACAACCTGCTAAATTTTGCTGATTTACAAACTCTTTCACCGTATTATGATTAAGGAACATATAATCAATCAGATCTTTAAAATCTACAAATAAAGAGCTATAATGCAAGAACGTGTTTCCAATAACATCTTTGATTGAGAGGATACTCCGATCTTCATTCCATTCAGATCCACATATTGTGAAAAAATTATAGATTAAATGATTATTTTTCTTTGTTAAAAACACAATTGGCCAAATTTCATACTTGAACATGCTAAAATTATTACTATACAATTCGTCAGCGGGAGGGAAAAAAGAAGATTCCAAATACTTTTCTTGCCTAACCCAGTCCTGACAGCGCGTTTCAGCACGTCGTTCTGGACAGAGACAAGGTATTGTGCTTTTGTGAAAATTCCATAATTCATCAGGAAGCATTGCAAGAACGATATTGTACAAATCAAAATACTTGCCAAGCTTTAAAGCTTCTTTAATAAAATTGTCAAATTCAAGAGGATGACATTTATGATCTGCAAAACTGTTGTTCATAAGATTTCTCATACACCTGCGTACAATTTCATGATTCCCATCGGACGTGTATCTTTCTAGAAACAAATCAACCATTTTAACAAATTCATTGTCTATTGCGTAATCGCAGGCAATTTGTCCCTCATTATCCACTGCTTTTTTCAACTCTGTCTTATCAAGCAGTCTGCTGACCCAGCACAAGTTGTTGTCTAGAGTTGCTAAATGTAAGAGTGACTGGCCCTTTTCATTTTTGTACTTATCAATTCTACTTCTATATTTTCCCAGAAACTTTATGATATCCTTTTCAATCATGATAGATTGCAACAAGTACCTATAGTTCTTTTCATGTAAATAAGCTCCTTTTTCAAACAGTATATCATAAATGTCATAGTGATGGTTTGTAATTGCCATGGTCAAAGCATTTAGTCCTTCACTTAATTCTATATTAATATCAGCCTCAGTCGTCAATAATCCCCCCACGAGATTCTTGTAATTATGGCGACAACACAATATCAGCGGTGTAAAACCATCATTATCTCTTGCATTAACATTTGCTCCTTTAGATATCAGGAAGAAAATAACATCTCTATGTCCATTCTTTACTGCAATGTGTAATGAGGTAGATCCAGTCTTGTCTGATAAGTTAACATTTGCACCATGTTCTACTAGTGTTGTCACTATCTTGAAATTTCCGCTAACACAGGCCAAATGAAGGGGACTGGAACCATGTACATTTGTAGCATTAATGTTTCCTCCACTCTTTATAATCAATTGTACTAGAAGTAAACGACAATCGACGCAGGCTATATGCAAAGGTGTGCATTCTTCTTTGTCGTATGCATTTACATTTACTTTATAATGAATGAGTGTTTTAACGATTTCCGGAAAATTTTTTGAACAGGCTATTCGTAAGGGTGTGTGGCCTTTAATGTCTGCCGTGTTTAAATCGAACTTTTTTTCAATAAGATTATCCGTTATTCTTTTAAACTTCTTTGAAATTTCTTGATCAAACTGTAAAACAAAATTAGAATCCGTTGCTAATAATGCATAATGAAGAGCTGTTCTCCCTTCATTATCAATTGCATTTACAACTGCCTTGTATTGTAGAAGAACTGATAAACATTTTTTTCCGATAAATGCTTTGCTGCAAAATGAAGTGGTGTTTGTTTAACGTCTGATTGAATATTTGCATCTGCTCCCTTGGAGAGAAGATAAGCAACAAGGTCTGAATGATTTTGTGCACAACTTATATGAAAAGCTGTAAGACCCTGCATATTCTTGGAATTTATCTCCGCTCCGTATTCTAGGAGTGTGGAAATAATACTCTTATTCCCATTTATGCAAGCTTTTTGTACCCCTTCCTGTAATTGTTGCCTCTTAAGTCCCTTCTTAATTACCAATTTCAAGATATCAAAATCTCCATTTAGGCAAATCAGAGTCAAAGGAGTATCACCAATTTTAGAGGATATGTTGATATCGCACCCTCTTTCAATAAGGGCTTGCACTGCGTTGGTGTGTCCTTCAGATATAAATTTATGTATTGGTGTTAGTCCCCGGGAATCTTGCAAATCAATTTCCGCTCCATTGCACAAAAGGTGGTCAACAATTTCTACGAAATTATTTCTGCATGCGAGGGAAAGAGGTGTTTCTTCATCCTTATCTTTCAAATTAACATTAGCCCCACAGGAAAGTAAGGTGTTTATTACTTCTAAATGTCCTTCTTGACAAGCTCCATGAAGAGGTGAAAAGCAATCTTGATTTGCAAAATTTACAGAGGCGCTATGCCGAATTAAGAAACGCACAATACTGCAATGTCCATAGAAACTAGGTCACTGCCAATGGGGAAACTGTTTCATCAAAGAGTTTATATTCTGAAATGAAGTCCCTTTCTGAACAAACTTTGGTTTGGATAAGATATTCAAGTATTTCTATATTACCAAAAATACAAACAAGTAGAGGGATGGGAACTTGTGAAACTGGACAATACAATTCATGACTCCAATGTATCAGTTCTTTATCACAAAACAAACAATAAAGATCATGTTCCATTCCAAGATCCATGAATCCACCGAGGCTGCAAAAAATCTCACTATAGTAATGGAAACATTTTTGCACAATTTTGATATTTCCGCTTAAAATAGCTAAATAAATAGTACTTGCTCGTTCAGAAAACAAAATTGTTGACAAAACATCATTTTGTGATTCGAAAAGTTTTTCCAGAAAAGTTTGCCAATTCCACAAAATTGTCAAATGAAGAAATGTTAGTCGACCATTTCCCGAAAAATGATCTTTGGAAATAAAGGTATATGCTTCAATGTTTATTGAGGGGTAACTATAACTTCTTTTTAATATAGTTTCGTTCAAAGCATCTTTTTTCACAAGCAAGTCATACAGACATGTTTCAATTCGAGCATTTGGCAAGCAAGGGTTTTTAAATATATCAATTGCAATTTCTTGGTCGATATCGTTTTTTATTCTTTTAATGTAAGATTTCAGCAAACTTTCGTCCAATTCAACAAGAAACAAATCTTGCTTGTCGTCATTCTTAAGTCTTCCAAAAGGTCTAAGCCTATTGTGAAATATTTCCAATGGCGATACTCGTATCAAAGTTTTGGGTGATAGTTTTCCAAAGTGCCACACGATGATATCTAATAGCTTAGAATGTATCAAAGAAAATGATTGACCAACTTGTCGGTTCAGAGTTAATAATAAATTTGAGTGATTGAGCTCAGTTTCACAAGCATTGTGAATTTCATGAAGACATTGGAAGTCTTCAATTCTTTCTGTATTAAATAGATATAGAGCAAGTTTATGTTCAGCAAGGGAACAACAAACTAAGGAACAATATTCATAAATGGCCCCTGGTTTTGGGTCATCTACCAACACATCAAGCGTAGAGATAAGTTGTATATATGGATTGTCAAAAAATGGTACCAAACAATCTCGATCAGCCCACATGTTAACGTAAAGCTTACAAAGCAGAGGGAAACATTCAATGCGCTTTTCAAATATCTGCTCATGGGAAAGCAAGTCACGTTTTAAGTGAGATTCCAAGATCTGCCTTTTCTCAATGAAAGTTAAATGATGCTCTTGCCTTTCCAAACTGAATATGGCATTCGAAAAAACTTTAATTCTTCGGAATATGCGGGCGGAGCTGATAACTAAGCGACATGAAACCAGAAGTTTTGACTGAACCTTATCTTCGTTTTGCTTAAAATTTAAACATTTCTTAATGTCTTCGGAATACCTAGCCCATTCGTTAGCTTGATCATTAACTGAATATTCCCCACATGGATCATCAACTACAAAAAATTGCGGAATTCTTCTGTCGTAGTATTTCATAATTTCATCTGGACGGTCGATAGGTATGATAGAAAAGCCCTGTTTTTCCATTTTTAAAGCAATGTGATGAATAAGTGCCGATTTTCCTGATCCGGGATGGCCATCCACCACAACACATGGATGGTCTTTGATAAAGTTTTCAACAGCTATGGACGCTTTTATTTCCACATACACTTGATCTTCTTTTTCCCAGGACACTAGTTTTTCTACCATTAATTCTACAGAGAATTATAAAACCAAACCATAACCAGTTATGCGATTTCTCTTTTTTAAAAAAAAATTTTGGTTTAGAAAAAACTTTATCAAAATTGTATTTTCTTAATTTCAGTCATTTATATAGAATCACCAATTTTAGCAGGTCTAAGAAAAATACATGTATATTTTAATCATTTCATGAAAAATTTACAGAAATTATTAAAAAAAAATATCAGCCAAGTTACAAGGACAGATCATTTCACGTTCATTTTATTATTTGTTTTTTATATATATATTACCTCTAACATTCCAAGGAATCGTTTCTGACTGTTGAAAACTCAGTTGTTTTAGTTCTAATAGAAATTCTCTCTCAGACTCATCGATTGGAGAATATCGCAAAGCATTTGTTTCATTCAGTAATGCAGAACCCCCAAGTCTTCCAATAGCCTAAAAATGTTTGATTTCAAATGTGGTTAATTACTTCTCATTTAAAAGTCATGACAGAGGTTAAAATTTTTACTGTAAATCTGACAGGAAGAAATAAAAATTCGATTTAATGTCATTACAATTGCGCAAAAGTAGTGGGAAATGATTTAATAGATGTCTATGATTTCTATTAGACAAAAATACAAGAAAGCTATCGCAACTTATAAATATATAAATATATTACAGGAAAGAGTTAATTTAAGTATAAAAAATCTTAGAATGTAATTCAATTTGAATCACTTTACAGTCACATAAAAAGCGCACTAGCAATTTAGGCCAGTTGATCTCTTCAGTTGATTAGCCCAATAGAAATTAGTATACTAGAATTTTTACAAGCATACAATATTGGTTTATATCATACATTCGCTTGAATCATTTTAATATGTAAACCATATGTACACAATTAAAGAACTCAGATGCAAAGCAGTGCAAAAAGACCTAAACATGACCATCGCTAAAATAAATACTCTTTCAGAATCATTTATGAATAGTTGAGTGAAAAAATCTATATTTTCTTATTCTTTGGGTCCAATATTCAGTTTTAGTGGCATATTGAAGAAGTTAATAACTCAAAGTGCTATTTCGTTAAGTTAAAAACAAATAAGTTATGCCCCTTTTCATACTTGATAATACACATATTTCTTGTTAAAACGGTATTTTATATAATAATGCTTTATAGAAAAAAGGTGGAATAAAGTTTTCTTAGTAATGTACATGTACTAGTAATAAATACAAGATTACAAACTTCGTATCTTCAATCATATTGATGCCTGACAAAAAAAAATGAATATATTTGTTTCCAATTTTGTTGTTTGCTGCATTACATTTTTGTTGCATTAGAAACAAGAAGAATTATTTTGTGCTCTCATTTAGTATTCCTTTTCAACTGGTCTCATTGCACAAAGAGCAATCACCCGGTTTTGTCAGCCTGTGAAGACAGGAGGTTGGAAAAGACTCAGGTGTAGGATATAATACTTACTCTCAACCGCTTTTGAGATAATACAATCAATAAATCAAATAGCAAAAGTAAAAGAAAAGTTTATCTACAGTCATAAACATCACTAGTAATGACTTTGAGAATTTCAGTCTGAAGTTAAACAGCTTAAATCATCTGCGGAATGATTTTTGATGGCCAGTGTAGATGTATCCATGTTTTTAACAAAGAAAGAAAAATAAAAGGCCCATGCAGGGTCCATATCGCACACCTGAGCTAAGAAAAAGCATAAATCAGATCCGAATTGAAGAGTTTACTGAAGAGGGGGGGGGGGAGGCTGAATTCTAATATTACTTGAGAATGCATCCATATCGATACTGCATGTAACTTATTGAACATTTGTTGAGAAAAAGATTTTTAACGATTTTCTTTGTATATATTACTTTGTAATAATTTGAAATTGACTACCCATTTTTTTCCTTCTCACCCCCATTGTAGCCTTACCCTTTCCCTGGAGGTTCTTATCTGAACAAACTAGTATCTACACTACCTGAGAATGTACCATATGAATAACACTAATCATGGCTTTGAAGTACTTGAGAATTTTTTTTAATATTCCCCTATATATTCCTTTGTAATAATTTTGATCGGCCCTTGTGGTCCCACCATACCCCTGGGGGTCATGATTTGAACAAACTTGAAAATACACTACCTGAGGATGATTCAACATGAGTGCCATTTTTCCTGTCCCAAAGGTTCTTGAGAAGATTTTTTTTTCAAAAAAATCCTATATATTCATGTGTGAAACTCTGATCGGCCATTGTGCCCCCACCCTACCCTCGGGGGTCATGATTTGAAGAAAATTGAATGTACACTACCTGGGGATGATTCAACATGAGTTTCATCTTTCCTAGCCCAATGGTTCTTGAGGAGAATATTTTTTTTAAGAATAGCATTAATTTTTCACTTATTTGTTATTATCTCCCCATGGAAGATGGCGCGGCCCTCCATTTGAGAAACTTGAATGCCCTTTACCCAAGAATACTTTGTAGTAAGTTTAGTTGAAATTAGTCCATTGGTTCTTGAGAAAAAGATGAGAATGTGAAAAGATTACGACAACAAGGACGACAGACAGCGGACATTTTTTTTATCACAAAAGCTCACTTAAGCCTTCGATTCAGGTGAGCTAAAACAAGACGAAACCAGAGTGATCTGTTGGTTTACTATCGGCGATGACTTGAAAATGTTGAATCTTATAAAATTTGGGCCGTTTTATTAGGTCCAATAATATCTTTTAGTATACATTAGTTTTTTTTTAAATAAATTTGTCATAAGATTTTTTAAGGTTTGTATTCAAATAAAATGTTATAAAATCCCTTCATTTTGTTAGAATTATTATCATTGTTTAATTGTTTTTATTTTTTCCAGTGTTTGAATTTCTTGTTATTTTTAATGTGAGGCTAAATGTCTTTCCCATGTTAAGCGATTTTCATATTCTCTTATTTGGCTAAAACTAGTTTTGCTTACGCCCTCAACATCTGTCCAGCTTGAGTTGAATTTATTCATATCCATCTTTGCATCTGCTGAGTGAGCAACTTCGTTTCTGTAGAACTTGATTCTGGCTAAGTCAGCCCCGGTACTGACATCTGATGGATTAGGTAGAACATCAAATCCCCCTGCTGGTGCTGGTGTAGGTGGAATCATGTTTCGTAAAAGGCAGATTAACAGCGTAACATCAAAGTCCTTCGACATAGGTTTGTTAGCTAAACAATTGAAAAAAATAATTTTAATTGAAAGAGATAGAGAAAGAGTCAGGGATTTCGCTTAATTACAGTCTTATTGTTGTATGTAACTGAGAGACAGAGGAAGCAAAATCTGTCGATCATTTGAAGAAAAAAAAAACGAAAAATACCAGATGTCTTTGTGAAACACTATGCGCCCGGCGTCAACAAAGTTCGAAAAAGCTATTTTTTTGTATATATTTAGGTCACAGCCAATGTCACTAGGTCATTGACCTTGATATCATTTGAAAGAACTTTATCAGTGGAGTATGCATACCAAATATGAAGTCTCTATCTCTTACGGTTCAGAAGTTTTGGAGAATCTTAAAGTTGACAACAGACAAACAGATAAACAGGCAAACAGACAGGACAAAAACAATATACGCCCCGGATCTATCGATCCAGGTGCATAACAAGAAAACTTATGAGTTGAGCCGCCTTTAAACCACTACATTAGGAAAGTTTATGTTATCAATCAGTAATATTTATTGGTTTTAATTAGCACAATCGCAACATAAGTTAATATAAATATTTCATTCAATCAACAGTGAGTATTGTCCGACCTTTGGGGACCATACTAAAATATATTATGTTTGTTAAGGCTATTTTTTTCTTAATAAATTACCCTATACTTACAGATTTAAAGCGTGGATTCAGAGAGAACCATATCCGCTAGAAATATCCAACTTGATTGATAAAAAAATTTCCCTTAAACTTGATTTGATTAAAGCAAAGATATTTCACTATGCATTAGTGTGTATGTGGGGGATAGGGATGGAGGTTAAAAGTTGGTTTCCTTCACGTGTATAAATAATTTTCCTAACCATTCATCAAGGGAACATATTTCTAAATGACGTTCTGAAGGCAATGGGGTGCTTTTCTTTTCTCATTTCACTATAGAGTTTGCAATGGCAACCATTAAAAACGCCATTAGGGGGATCCAGATCCCTAATTCTCTGTTAGATCTTAAATTGATTTTCTAAAAACTGTTTTGTTTAAATCTTTTAAAAAAGAGAAAATAACCTTTTTGACATGACGTCCAAGATCATTTTAAATACGAAATTCAATATTGTCTTGATATATGCATGTACCTCCGAAAAGTGTATTCCATTGCATCTGATTTATTACTTTTCTAACTTTTAATTTTAGCAGCTTATTTTTCTCTGATGTCAGATCAGAAGCAAGGTTACTTGGAGGATGGAACGTATCAAAGAAGGTTCTAACAGCTTTTGGTGCTCTCTTCAGAACTAGATTGACAAATCGTAGACAATTGGTTTCCTCTGCTGACACAGTAGACGTAGCTCCTGAAGTCAGAGCTCCTGTACACGGAGGAATGATAGGAGTCAACGACGCCATGAGGAAATTCTGTGTCTAGTGGTGGCGATGAATATATCTTCACATTGTATATGCTTTTGAGGTGATGTTGAAGAATACTAAATAGAAATGTATTTTTTTCCGAAATTTAAAAAAAATGCAATAAATAGTCCTTATTGAATTTATATTAAATATAAACGTTGATACTAATCTGTCTAGACATCTTACGAACGAACGAACGTAACCAAAAACGGGGATCAGTCATTGTAGTCTATTGTATGCACGGTTGCATTATTGAATTCTTCAATTTTAGATAGATAAAATCCCGACAAGATACCTTAAAGCCACACCTTGTCGTAGTCTCTACCGTAACCGTACATTTCAATGGACATTTAAACGAGCAAAGGGGTTTGAGAAGGAACAGAAAAAGGAAAATTTAAAAGATGTAATTCTTTGGCATGAAATAAAAAAAGATAGTACTGTAAACCAACTTTAACTCGCTATTTCTCACTGCGAACCGGTCCTTAAAAATTATATGTCTATTTACAACAGATCCAATAAGGCTTGATCGTGAAAATTAATAATCGCGAATAAGTTTATCACTGGTGAATCACGAAATAAGGTCGTCTCGAAATAAATTTGGTCTACAGTATGTGTGGATCTAGTAGGGGTCGAAGGGGGGGGGGACATATAATTCTCACGGGTGCTAGTGGACAGCCCCTCCCCTTAACATCCCTGACCCAAAGCTATTTTTTGATTTCAATCTAAAAGCTCAAAGGCATCTCGAGATATTGCTTGAAACAAAAGTGTAACAGACGGACAGAAGTATAAGACGAACGGGGGACCAAGTATGTATACTGGAGGTTGGGATGGGGAGGTTGTCCAGTTTACAAGCACTTGTGATGTGTGCTTATGCTTTTGAAGGATGCCATGACAACTAAGTGACAACTAAGTTTTCATTTTATTTTACACAACAATTCCGCACGACAAATTAAAATCCAGGCTTTTTGAGATCATTGACAGCTGCTTCTTCAACAAAAATGGAACTCGTAAGTTTACTTACCTCGTCATTGGTCATTTGAAAAATGATTTCGTTAAAACAGCTTCTGATTGCACACATAAGTACTCTGAAGTTGACATCAAGAAGATGCTTGAGTTTCTGATTGACAATATCTATGTGGTTTTTGGAGACCAGGTATTCCATCGATCTATTGAAATTCCCATGGGTACAAATTGAGCTATGTTATTAGCAGACTTATTTTTATATTCATATGAAGCAGAATTTATGCAAAATCTTTTGCGTGAAAAGAAGAAAACACTTGTTGTGGCCTTAAACTCGAACATTTAGATATATCGACGACGTATTGTCAATTAATAATGACAATTTCCATTCCTACGTCGACACGATATATCCCTGTGAGCTTGAGATAAAAGATACCACAGAGTCCGACACTTCTGTTTCATACTTGGATATTTTACTTGAAAAAGACTAATGGTAATCTAACAACCAAGCTATATGATTAACGTGATGACTTTAACTTTTCTATCGTCAACTTCCCTTACTTATACAGCAATATACCTTCATCACCTGCATACGGAATATTTATATCTCAGTTGATTCGATACGCAAATCTTGATGAAACAAGAATATCAACAGTCTCGTTTAAAGTCATTATTTCGTAAATTCTATGGTCGATACAATGACCTTGTCAGCAAATACAATTTATCATTGAATGAAATGCTGACATACGTTTTTCATACCAATTGTTAGTCCATTATTTATACACTGAATTGACCACGGATTTCTCCCGTTATTTACTGATTATGACAACGTGCACACGGCGGGTGTGACCGGTCGGCAGGGGATGCTCACTCCTCCATGGCACCTGATCCCACCTCTGATGTTTCTGAGATCCGTGTCTGCTCTGCTCTTGTTTTGTATATTTGTTTAATGGACGTTGAGATTGAATACTGTTCGTTATTTCCATATCCTTCTTTTAACCACCGACATGTATCTCTGCTGGTGGACAATTTGTCCCCGAGGATACTTGTCGTTCGGTACTTATTCATGCATAAGTACACATAATAACGAAATGATACTGGCAGGCGCGTCGCCCAGTATAAAAAGGCGTCACTCCTTTGAGTCTATAAAGGATACAGACTCAAGGAGTTCATTTGGTGCCCCTCGGATTATCCTCAGGGATATTAAACATATGTCATATGTACAGTCTTCAGATTCCCATTTTTTGTTTAAAACCAATACATCATATACCAAATTGAAAGAGTGTAAAGTTTCTATTACAAATATATTGGATGATTCCTTTTGCGATCCAATGTCTTCGGTTTCAAAATGTTCTGTGCGAAACTGTAAAACCTGTGACATTATGATAACTGACACTTCTTTCACCAGTAATCTTACTGGACAGAGCTTCTATACCAAAACTTGGGAAAATCTGAACTGCAAATCTTCTAACGTTGTCTATGGAATAGAATGTAATCTGTGTGGACTTATTTATGTCGGCGAAACCATGGGATCGCTTAGCAAAAGAATATCAGGTCATCGATTTCAAATAAATCATGGTGGACAGCAGCTTTTATATAAACATTTTAATTCACCTGATCATTCTATTTTATCAATGAAAGTTAGAATTCTGGAAAAGATTTATCACCACACAAATAGTCCGTCGTTGAGTACACCTTTCCGAAGACAACGTGAAGAAGTTGGATTAGGAAATTAGGGACAGCCTTTCCCTATGGATGTAATAACAATGTCGATAGTGTTGGAAATCTTACAAGCCCACAATGTAATAATGTTAATGTGATGGGACTTTTTAACAATACTCAGAGACGTAAGCGTAGTCATGGACATCGTTCGTACAATAAACCTGCAATGCACGACGTCTCTTTTGATTCATTACTACCTTACGTAAATCAACAGTTAGGTCTACATCATATTCGAACCAAATTTTACTCTGTCCATTTGGAACTTTTAAATAGTCTTCTTGAAAAGACCAAGGAACATCCAAATTTAGATTCCTCGACACCTGAATATAGGCTCGGTTCTGTGATTATGGATATTGCATATCATAGGCTTTTTAAACTCGCACGTTTCACGCACGTTTCACGGAAGAAAATGCAGCTAAAACAATCCGTCTTTTCCCTAAACTTTAATATTCCAATAAAGGAATTGACGCGGTTAATATTGGACTTTTACGAGGAGCGCTGACTTTTACAGTTAACGCTTACTTTTACACAAGGGATATGTACGGTAGCTCCTTTACCATATAAATATCAGCTAAACATTTAATTAAACGGAGAAAACGGTTATTTCAATGCACATGTAAGTTGTCCTTGAAGAAAACATAACGACCCTACCCTCAGCTTCCGGTCTTTACAAGTTAGTGCCCTTAACACCATTTCTATGACCACAAGAAAGGTTTTCGTATGCATTATCAATTCTGTACTTCCGTACATGATACAAGTTTAAATGTCCAAGTAAACGTCAACTGAAGAAGTCAGTGCTTCTCGTAAAAGTCCATTAGTAATATTCTTAATCACAATAGGGTCCAGTCTTGTATTCCACCATATTTCAAGTTAAAAACTACACCTTTTATTTCCTACATCGACCATTGATTCCAAACTTTTCAATTACAAAAACACTTTACATGGCCTGGATATCGACAATCTGAAAAATAATCCCCTTTCGTGTTCATGCTTTCTTCGCCCTATAACTATAGTCCTGCTGGACACGTTATTACAGGTGACGTAAAAATAGTTCGTAATGAGGACCTTAGATCACTTATTTTAAAAGGTCCTAAATATAGGGAACCCCGATCCTTCAAATTGCGTCGGAATTTCATAAATATTATGGATTCTGTTGAAAATTACGCCAGACGATGGGCTAGATATGAAAAAGAAGACATTGACACCTTGTCAGAATGGATTAAATGTATCAGATCCATGTTAAAGTCACGTATTAAAAGATTGAGGGGCAAAATGAAAACCATCTATCCTTCTGTGTTCGATAAACCAGAAGTGAAAAAAAAAACTAAATAGATTACACGATCAGTACGTACTGGTTCCTGCCGACAAAGCAGGTAACAACATTGTCTTCGTTTGTAAGGCTCATTATATAAATTGCATTCTAGAAGAACTTGCATTTAATTCGACAAGTGTTAATCCTTCTTATACATGTACATATACTTCTCTTTCTAAGGAAGAACTTCTTCAAAATCACCTGTAAATTTTGAATACTTTTACTATTCCACAGAGCCAAAATGAATTTGAACTTTCCTATATATATTGGATTCCGAAACTTCATAAGAATCTTTACAAACAAAGATACATAGCAGATTATAGTAAATGTTCAACCAAGCCTCTTTCTTTACTTCTCACTAAAATATTGACAGTAGTGAAAGAAAAACTTCAAGAGTACTGTACAACTATATATTCAAGAAGTGGTGTTAATCAGATGTGGATACTTAAAAATTCTAAAGAACTTTTTGACAATTTGAAATCACAAAACCTTACAAAAATCAACAACATAAAAACTTACGACTTTTCAACTATATACACAACAATTCCGCACGACAAATTTAAATCCAAGCTTTTTGAGATCATTGTCAGCTGCTTCTTCAACAAAAATGGAACTCGTAAATTTACTTACCTCGTCATTGGTCATTTGAAAAATTATTTCGTTAAAACAGATTCTGATTGCACACATAAGTACTCTAAAGTTGACATCAAGAAGATGCTTGAGTTTCTGATTGACAATATCTATGTGGTTTTTGGAGACCAGGTATTCCAACAATCTATTGAAATTCCCATGGGTACAAATTGCGCTCTGTTATGAGCAGACTTATTTTTATATTCATATGAAGCAGAATTTATGCAAAATCTTTTGCGTGAAAAGAAGAAAACACTTGCTGTGGCCTTCAACTCGACATTTAGATATATCGACGACGTATTGTCAATTAATAATGACAATTTCCATTCCTACGCCGACACGATATATCCCTGTGAGCTTGAGATAAAAGATACCACAGAGTCCGACACTTCTGCTTCATACTTGGATATTTTACTTGAAAAAGACACTAATGGTAATCTAACAACCAAGCTATATGATAAACGTGATGACTTTAACCTTTCTATCGTCAACTTCCCTTACTTATGCAGCAATATACCTTCATCACCTGCATACGGAGTATTTATATCTCAGTTGATTCGATACGCAAGAGCATGCTCTACGTATGAACAATTTCTTAAACGAGGTAAATTATTGACAAGCAAGTTGATGAAACAAGAATATCAACAGTCTCGTTTAAAGTCATCATTTCGTAAATTCTATGGTCGATACAATGACCTTGTCAGCAAATACAATTTATCATTGAATGAAATGCTGACATACGTTTTTCATACCAATTGTTAGTCCATTATTTATACACTGAATTGACCACGGATTTTTGTCCGTTATTTCCTGATTATGACAACGTGCACACGGCGGGTGTGACCGGTCGGCAGGTGATGCTCACTCCTCCATGGCACCTGATCTCACCTCTGATGTTTCAGAGGTCCGTGTTTGCTCTGCTCTTGTTTTGTATATTTGTTTAATGGACGTTGAGATTGAATACTGTTCGTTATTTCCATATCCTTCATTCACACTTTTAAAAGTCAGGTATCCTTTTGTCGGTATTCTGGAATCAATCTTTTTTTTCTTTTACAACAGGATATTGAACATATATTTTTCCTTACATAGAAGCAAGTTATAATTTCGGTTTTAGTTTTATATGTATATTGGACCTTCGGTCAAGATAACTCTGTGTGTGGATGGTCAAAGTATAAAAAGTATCTTTTAATTTTATAGTTTGACGATTGATGCATGGTTTACAAACAACGACATAGAGGAGCATAACTTTAAAAAAAGAAAAGAACTTTACTTAGAGAAATGTACCACCCTACATAAATGCACATTTTCAGCCTTTTTTATAATCAAGAGGTTGGGGGTAAGCCCCCCTCCTGAAGTCAATATTAATCAATATATTATATTACAGAAACTTAGCTGCTGTATACTTGTGTCCCCTCAATAAAAAGAAATCATTTTGGCTTCCTAAAGAATTGTTTGGTAGTGAATCTGAACTAAAAATGTTTGGTTGTGCCCCCCAAATGAAATTGCTTGCTTTATACATGTTACATATATAAAATAAAAGCAGTGCAAGATAATTTGGTTAAGGTTGCCATTTAATACATCATCTAACAAGATATTGTCTACCATGAATGCTCGTTTATTTCTTTGAAGTGACATTTGAATAAATTTAAAGAAGAATCTTTCTCTTCCTCTCTCTCTAAATCTCAATACAAGACACTTATTAAATCGCACTACCTAATAACTTGATTGCACAGGTGTTTTTTTCAAGCTGTAAAAAGTAACTTTTCCCCATATGGACAAGGCGCACACTACGAGCATTTTGTAAAACGGTTAATCACTGACTCATGACAACATGTTTCCTAATCTGTCTGAAGTATTATGGTGTATTTTCTTCTATTTATTTGATTTTTTATAACATTGTAAGTGATTACAATAAAATTGACATGAGCAATTTTCAATAACAAATTGGTTAAAAAACTATGCGTTCTCTTTACAAATATACTTATTTCTTCGATTTTAAACTTTATATGGGTGCAATCACTTGTCCCGAGGAAACTATCGAGATAGAGGAAATTAAGGTGAGCTACATTGGTTTGTAAGATGTCGGTGTTTCTCTTCTAAGAGGATATGACAAATGTAAATGAAATACATGAGTTTCTCCAAATCTTATTTTGCATTGGTAACGTCTCGATATAAGTTAAAGATTTTCGAGAGGGAAGTTAGGGTCTCTTCACCTTGTCATTATAATTTTATTGGAACGTACAAAAACTGTATTTATTTTCATTTCATATACTTTTTTTTATATTCACCTTTATATTCAGCTATAACTACAATGTTGCCATGTTATTTCAGATGGGAGACATACATTTACTGAAGTATATGTCATTCTTATTTTTGAATTGTAAATTTCACGGAAACAGTTTTACAGTATAAGTAATTTGGATAAAAAGAAAATGTCAGCTAAGACTTCTATCAAGAATTAATATATTTTAAATTTTTCTCACATATTCATAGACCTCTGATTCTTCGATATATAATTACGCATTATTCTACGCTCCTTCAAAACAAGAATCAATAATTAAAAAATACCTATCTGAGATTAAGGGTATGCTGCCTCTCTAATATTTTAGGTAGTTGATTCATTCATCGTTTAAGGTTTCCTGACGTTAGCAAGGTACGAGATACATTAAAATGAAATGCAATTATGGAGCAATTCACTATCACAGCACAAAAACAATATATTTAAATGTGTTTTATTTAAAATGCTACTTGAGTTCAAAAAGGTTCATAAAAGTATAATACAACATGAATATATGTACATGTACATATTGATATAATTAGATGATTTATAATAGATCATAATTCTTCCTTTTTAGTTGCACACATGAATCCATACATACTCTGTAATCATTTTGTCGTGGTCAATGTCCCCAAATGCCAACTCCAATAAACTTATGGCTTATGAGACTTAAAAAACCTTATTCCTATTTTCTGCATTGTAATTTTAAGATCGAAATTTTCTATCTTAACATAGAATATTGCTCATGTTTCTATTATGAAAATTTTAAAGCAATTTGGGTTATGAATTATATGGAGTAGACAAAATCTTAGATATTTTTTAAGGAATTGAAAAGTTATGTTTTTATTTAGCATTTTTTATAAACAACTTCAAGCTTACTTGTATATCTCAAATCCTGTTTTCCAATACCTGGATTCTCAAAACGATTATTTAAGTAGAAAATGAAAGCACTTCTAGTATTAACTTTATTTGATATATGAAAAGGGAAAGAGGCTGATAGGCAATTCATTGACATAAACCTATGAATTTACGAGAATGTACTCAGTAGTATTGCATGTACCTAGTTAAGCACAGCAATGTAATATGTTGTAGGTACTACCGTTGAAGGGCGCGCAGATACTTATTCAGTTTTCAATTAAAATCAAGCTCATCAAACAGCACGCCTATAATGTTCGTCTAGATCAAACGTCACAGGACGTCGTTTGTGAGTTGTATTACCAAAATTACTTTCAATGTTTTTTTTTTCATTATTTCTTTTTAACTTATCTGCAAAATAAAATATGGAAATAACTAACAGTATTCAATCTTCAGTCAATTCAGTCCATTAAACAAATATACTAAATAAGAGCAGAGCAAACACGGACCTCCGAAACATCAGAGGTGGGATCAGGTGCCATGGAGGAGTGAGCATTCCCTGCCGACCGGTCACACCCGCCAAGTGCTCGTTGTCATAATCAGGAAATAACGAAAAAATCCGTGGTCAATTCAGTGTATGGACTAACAATTGGTATGAAAAACGTCAGCCAGCATTTCATTCAATGATAAATTGTATTTGCTGACAAGGTCATTGTATCGACCATAGAATTTACGAATTGATGACTTTAAACGAGACTTTTGGTATTTTTGTTTCATCAACTTGCTTGTCAATAATTTACTTCGTTTAAGAAATTGTTCATACGTAGAGCATGCTCTTGCGTATCGAATCAACTGAGATATAAATACTCCGTATGCAGGTGATGAAGGTATATTGCTGCATAAGTAAGGGAAGTTGACGATAGAAAAGTTAAAGTCATCACGTTTATCATATACGAGGGTTGATCCAAAAGTTCGTGGAATTTCTTTCTAAAATTTTATCGTAATTTGATGAAAACAAACAATAGGCATGTTTATAATATAGAGTCATACTTCAACAATATTGAAAAAATTTCGACCCGTTCCCATTACCAATAAGGTCACACGAGCTTTCTGAAAATGGATAGTTGTGAAACCCGGGGGAGACTTCGACGTAACGCCAAGTTAGGTATGTTACGTCATGTTTCAGAAGCATCTCACCCTACCCTAATTCGAATACGTAATTCTACAAAATACTGCCCTTTGTCCATTTTTTTCTCAAGAAAAGCCTGGGTATCATGTCGTACCAACTTTAATATCTTCATTTTTCACTTATATTTCAAAATACTTCCCATCTTTCCATATGAAGTTCCAATTTCAGTAGCAATGTCAAGAACAGTACGTCAGCCGACAACGTCCATTAAGTTAACGCTTAATTTTAATTTGTCTAGGGGGTAAACACTTAAAATAGAGCTTCCAAAAGTCGGCCACACCTTTAATCAACGTCCATGGGAGTTCTATTTTTCTTAAATTTCTTAGACACTGGAACCGAGTAGCTAAATACATTTTTTCCAATCCTATGTCAATAATATACACGCTTAAGATAAAAAGATCCCGGGATTTTTCATAAAACTTATGACTTGACCGAAATTTGACGTTGTCTTACAACCTAAAGATGAACAATAAATCTTCAACTAATGAACTAAATATCCAGTAAAATCAGTAAAAATCTCACACAAAGGTTAATAAAAGATCAAGCAATCGTAATAATGGCATAATTTTCATTTTCTATAACACATAGGGCGATTTTATTCTCATTTCAAGAATTAAGAATTAAATTGATAATAAACGTGTTGATGTCTCCCCCGCATTCCAAAAGATCCGTTTCTATGGCAACTGCCATAGAGTAACTATCGCGAATATTTAAAATATTTTTTTTTATTTAAGATATTCAACAAGTGTCTATATTCTCATTTGTAATTTTCAATCAATTTCAATTATAAATGAATGAAATATGAAGAAATTCCACGAACTTTTGGATCAACCCTCGTAGCTTTGTTGTTAGATTACCATTAGTGTCTTTTTCAAGTAAAATATCCAAGTTTGAAGTAGACGTGTCGGACTCTGTGGTATTAAATCTCTTTTAAACCAAGGCGAGGTTTTTTGGGTTTTTTTTCCTGAACTTTTGTTGTCATTCTCGCGGGAACTTAGCTTAAGAAAGTGATGCATTGTGGGTCTATAGTTTTATAACAAAAAAAATCATTTCAATCAATGTGCAAGTCCGACATTCCCTTTGCCAATTTGTTGTCGATAAGGCTCGCCCAGTTTTCGCTTGATATGAATAACTTAATAAATTTCTACCATATAAGGCTACTCCGTCTTTATTATTGCAGCAAAGAACTTTATTCATTAATAACCAAGATTTGCCCCCCCCCCCCCAATCAAACTTTGATGGAGATATATTTAATTAAGTTTTGAAACAGGGGAGTATATGCTGACTTCAGAGCACTGAAAATTTTCATAAGTAATGACGCCATATGTACGTAATGACATCACAAACATGACGTAAAATTCAGTTTTTTATGAATTTTACAGAAAAATGGACATATTTTGTCGATATTTTGAGTAAAAGTCAAAGAGTGCATGTGTGTTCAGGATCAATATTTTGATATAATGTGTAGAATGATATTATCAATGAAATATGTCAATATTGTTTCTGAACAAACTTGCGCTCTGTAAATTTTAAAGCCAAAATTGTTGAAATTTTGTTCATTCTGTCCTCTTTCTGAAAAAGGATATAAAATCGGACTAGCATGTCGTCAACATGACGGTCTGCATCTTCCTGCATATGTATTGGCAATCGTCTTGGATGCTGCTTAATGGGAGTTTTCGTACCAGTATCGATTAGTATGTTCCGTTATCTTGGTTTGACCAAGATCAGCATCAGTCGCAGCAAATAGACTCGAATACTTTCTTAACAGTCCTCTTACTGCCTTGGCATCCCCTGTGGTCAATTCCTTGCTTGACCTGATACAGGTCCTGTACATGAGAAGGCAGCTATCCTACCTTGTAAATGTGACTGTCCTTTTCATACACAGGTGCAAAAACATCACACATGGGAATTATTTCGCTACATGGAGAGATTGTGATATTGGCAGCTAGGGTACCCTAACAGCAACCTATTTTCCCTTCAAATGACAATTTTACCCGCTTGCTTCCTATCAGCATAGAAGAATTTGGCAAATCAAGCGAGCAATTGTTAGTAGTAAGAAAATCAAGTCCTGATATGCCATCAATGCCAACATCAATTACTGTAAATTTCTGATTGATTGTTAGGGCAGACGACAGTAAAGAAATTGAGATAGAACCTTCTACATTCATTGCAGTCCCATCTGCCGCAAGAACGTCCTGGTTGACCTTGTCAAGAACTGTCTTTGTATCACCCATCCCATGGTGATGGGGAAATGATGCTAACGGTTGCCCCAGTGTCGATTAGAAACTTCACTTTATTACCCTTTATCGTAGCATCAACAAATATACCGGCTTCCCCTGCCTTCCGACTTACACCAGCTCTACTTGCATCTTTGTCTGCCCCCATACATTGTCTTGGAAAATAGGTGGGCTTTTCTTTCTCTTGAAACCTTAACTTCTTCTGCATATTTTGATAAGAGTAATAATCTTTCTTCATGTGGCCCTTTTTCTTGCAAAAGTTGCAAATTATGTTTGACGATGTACTCTTTGTAGATTTTGAGTTTTGTACTGCCATCTTCATTGATTTCATTTCCTCTTGCATGTCACGTACTACCTTCAACAGCGTGGTTACAGTGTCTTTGTCTGATTCCAATGGCTGGTTGGCCTCTCTTAAATAACCTTTATCTTCCTGGAGACGTCTTTCAGCAGAATTAAATGCATCTAACTGCACATCATGGCGTATCGCATCATTCAGGTTAACAGGCCTGGCTTGTTTGATGCGGATCCTCATGTTGCTGTCCTTCAATACATCAACAAGTTGCTCTTTCACAAGGGTTTCTCTGACATCTATCGGGGCAGTAGGATACGCGGGCTTGGGCAGCCTGCGTACATCCTGCCCTAACTCTGGTAATGTTTCAGAAGCCCGCTGTCTCCTTTCTCGTAATTGAGCCCTGTACAACTCTGTTTGGTTAGGTGGCAGAAACCAGTCCTCCAGTGACCTGGATAATAACCTGTAGTTACATTTTTCTCCTTGTGTAAGACTACCCAGCACAGCCTGTGCTCGACCTAGTAGGGAAACAGCTAAGTACATGCCTTTCTCAGAGGTTGACAAACCATTCAATTCAGCACATACATCAAAATGAGATTTGAAGTCTAACCATGAGGTAGTACCAGCAAACTTATCTGGCTAAACATGGTTGACATGTTGATCAACATTTGCCCTTACATCAGGTCTGCGTGTAGTAATATTTGTAAACAGAGGGTCATCCTGCTTATTTCTAATATAAGGTGTACTTGTTAAGGAAAACCTATCTGGAGTCTTGTCATCAGATCTACCTACGCTAATGCGGCTCTCAAGCTCTCTTCTTTGAGATATATCAGTATGTAGAGTGGTCGTCCTAACTAATTTAGATTTCGCACCAATTGCCTCATAATATTCATCATCTAAGGTTGTACGCCTGCTTTCAGGTAGACCTGAATCTTTAGCGGTCTTTCTTTTACTTTCATCGAAGCTAGCCTGAAGCTTACTTAGATCTCTTTCAATTTTAGTAAGGTCATTCATACTATCCATACTAACAAATACGATTTTTGGTAGCTACAGTTTGTACTAAAGTTAACAAGGAAATTATTAGAAATAAAATTAAGCACCCCAAATCCCACCGCTGCCACAAAATTTTGTAACGTGTCGAACGGAATATAAGATAGCAATCGGGGATCGTACCTTGTCGATTCTAGGTTTTGGGGGATGATTTGCAATATAATATAATTTTTCTTAATAAATGATTGACAAATGATAACAAAGGCCTGCAAAATATACAAATAAATGGCCAACCTTATCTAGGTTAATAATCACGACGACAATATTCAAAGGTGAATCAAATAATTACAGATCATTATGACAGTGGGTAGACTATCCCTAACGCTGGCAAACCTCGGACTGACGCTTGTACTGCAGCCTCATTCAGGACACAGTCAGTACAAGTGACAGCCCGTCAACTGCTGTGCACACTGTTAGCCTTATTCAGGCAGACACACTGCACACAACAGCCTGGTTGCCAGACAGGTCGACAAGACGGATTACAGCTGTGGTGGCTAACCTCTGTTGCTGGTTAGCCTCTGAATGGCTTGCCACTCGAAAAAAAACAACAGCCTTTATTTATTACTTTTCTTTTTAGCCTAGACCTTACTTATTTTATAAGGTCGACTTCTTTCGTAAGCTGACTTTATAGTCTCGCTTACTACAAGCGAGTGCAGTGATCGTCGCAAAACGACGCTCGTAACTGTGAGCTCTAACGACAACGCCTGGGCGAAGAGAAAATTCGGACTACTGCACATTCATTCTTTAGAATTTTTTGCTGCAGTAATTTTGACCCACAATGCATCACTTAGCAAAGTTTCGTTCTCGCGAGAATGACGGCAAATGTTCAACAAAAAGTTTTCCCGCTTTCATTAAATGGATACATATTGAAGACAAATTGTAAACGAAACTTTTTTCATTAACTTTTAGCACTGCTCAGCTTTTTCTTGGTATTTATAACTTACATACGACGTCATTCACGTTCACGTTCTTCACGGACAACCCTCACATAAGGTTAGATATTTTCAACCTAAATTTCACACGAAAAATTTCCTGTAAAATTCTGTATTGCACTGTTAAAATTTCCCTTTCTGAAAGGGTAGCAATAAGATATGAGTGATTATTCAACATCATGCGTGCTGTTTGAGACGAGGTGGTCCTTTAATATTTGTATGCCATGATTGTCTATGTGTTAATTTTAATTGGTTTCATACAGAAATAATGGTACAAAACGTGAAAGCAAGAAATCTAAAAAAAAATATTGTAAAGATACATAAAAAAGGTAACATAACGGAATACTATTACGTTTGTAGTTATAATGAAGCATCCAAAAAGATTTGCTAGACAACCATTACATATACAAGGTAGAGTACACAGTACACGCGTTCACTTAAGCATGTATTTAAAGTGAAACATAACTTGTACAGAGAGATGATTTTTTTTAAATAATGAAATTACTTCAAAAACTAAAATGCAATATACCAGAAGCACACACAATTCGTAAACTTTCGTCATAACATATTTATTCAACGTCATATCTTTGGAGTTTTATGAAGAGACTTACTTTCACATTCGACAGCTGACTTTTACATTTTAGTATATGGAGTTTGTATGTGTTTAAATTGTAAAAGTCAGTCGTCAACTGTAAAAGTAAGTCTCTTCATAAAACTCCATAAAGGGATCTATCAGACATAATTTAACAATTAATTCAAGTACTATGAATTTCTTCTGAAAAAAAATGCATCTTCAGTTAAACTCGTTTCGTACGAACACAAATATAGCGAATTCACGGTTATAGCGAAGATTTTCTGGGTCCCCGGTAAAATTCTTAACAAATATTTGTAAAATTTAACGGCTATAACGAACTCTGATATAACAAATTTTCGGATATAGCAAACTGATTTTGAGTCCCGTTGAGGTAAAATATAGTTTAATTAACATCTTTTATAACGAACTTTCAAAGATTTGCTTTTAGTATTTGTATATAAAATTTAACGCATAAGAAAACCGTAGTTATCAAAGGTATGTTTTGTGTTAGTTGCTTTCCTAACATAGTTGGTAGTTATACTTGAAGGAAAACATGCATATTGCGAATTTGCAATATATGGTTATACGAATTCGTTACACAAATTACGGATATAGTATATTCACAGTTCCCCAGAACATTGCTATACTGACACGCAAAAGAAACGCAACACCCGACTTTAGGGGGAAATAAATATGTAAAGTAAAGAATTTTGTATCTTAAAATTATGAATATCTTCATTTTGGTAAACATCGGTAATTTAACGGTTGAACGATTTCCATACCATAACCGGAAGTCAAGTTTGAGTCTGCTTAACATAAATCAAAAATTGCATGTTTAACAAATCATTTGGCAATATTCTGGAGTTTTGAGGGTTTTTTTTACTGTTCATCATAAGTAATGCAGCATTATTTCAAAAAATAAACTCTCCTTTCGTTTCCCGTAACGATGCTAAGGCTACTTGAAAATGGTATGTGTACGCATTTCCATGGCTCTAGCTGGAAAATTTTTTATGTAAAGTTGATGGAGAGTTGCTAATGCAAAATTTCACTACATTAAGCCTCAAAAGGGTCTTACGTATCATATGCATAAAGGACATCCTTGTACCGGAAGTACAAGGGTGGCCACACTGCTCTAAATTAGAGAAAATTCGACCTAATCATCTGAAAAACGGGCATTTGAAAATGCCAAAGGATAATTCCTTCACTCAGATCTCGATATTAATGAACCTATTGTATCGTAGAAATTAAGCTGCAATTGTTGTTTAGGGCAGTCTCGCGCGTTCTACTAGAATGGCTGGAAGGGGGGTGTTTTAACAGTAATATTTTACTTAGTAAAGTGAACAGATAAACATTTATGATTTTTATCAAATCTCTGATGTTCTGAAAAGTGAGTTAAGCCTTACTTTATTCGCTTTTAAAAATCATGATATAAAAAATCAAACATTTGTAGACTACTGCTAGTTGCGTTTCTTTTGCGTGTCAGTATATAAACGAGTTTTACTGTATATCTTAATAAAAATCCAAATTATTTAGAAAATAAAATTATAATGCATGGTTCAAATTGAAAGATCTTTTTATCAATACACATATTTTTTTCAATGGTTATATCCCTAACATATGAAGGTTAAAAAGCATTTCTTATAATTTTTTGATATCAAATTGTTATGTGATGCACCACTTTGATTGCGAGAAATCATTTTCAAAAGTAGGGTAATTACAATGGTTAAAAATTGATAGGATAAATGTAAAGCATAATTATCATTCATTACTATTGAAACTTTAAAAAGTATAATTGATTATGCAAAAATATATTTCGATTAAATGTGAAATTGTAAAATGTTTATTAAAAAAATCAAAACATTTACGGGTAAATAATCCTTTTGATGAATTTAGTCATTTTTATCTTACAGAATTTTAATTAAGCAAATGAATTATAGCACAAATATTTTTGTAAACATTATTTAACCTGATGCATCATAAAATGTATGAAGTATACCTGATATAAGATCTGAATGCATTGCATATGTGTTGATTTCTAGTATTTTGTATCAGAATATGTATACAAATTGTCATTACGTAATTTTCTTTTAAAAACTCTCATAATATTACAAATATGGAGGAACATGTCCATAGGCATAATGATAGGCATCATTACCAGATTTGTCCTTTGTTCTAATGTCAACACCGAGAGCAAAAAGATGAGTCATTGTCTTACAACTATGAGCTGCATAATGAAGTGGTGTACACCCTGCTAGGTTTTGTCGATTAAATAGCTCTTGAAGTTGTGTACACCCTGCTAGGTTTTGTCGATTAACTAGGTCTTGAACCAAACGGTTATCGGATTCTATAGGTAAAAGTTCTTCAAAAATAAAGTGCTCATGTGATATTAAGCATATATAATGCAAGAAGGTATTTCCTAGAATATCTGAACCTGATAGAAAATTCAGATATTCATGCATTTTATCTCGTTTTGTACAAATGTTTTCAAATATTCGATTTCTATCTCTCCTTAAAAACAGAAGTGGCCAAATTTCCAACTGAAAGATGCTTCGATCGAAAATTGTAGATCTACACCATGCATCTAAATCCTCTGCCTGACTGATCCAGTTAAGTTGACTCGTTTCTTCACGTTCTCGAGAGAGGCAAGGTATCGTGCTTATGTGCAAGCTCCACAATTCATCGGGAAGTTTCGCTAGAATAATGTTATACAGCTCAAATATCTTAGCGTGATTTAAAGCTGCTGTAACTATTTTGTCACATGCATTCGAACTCCAGTACACTTCATTTCTCAGTATCACTCGTACAGTATCATGGTTGCCATGATTAAAAGCTATTTGCAGTGGGCTTTCTCTATCTTTATCTTGTAAACATGCATATTCTCCGCAAAACTGTAATAATTTCACTACATAAACAGTATCTCCTTTCTCACACGCTTTTTGAAGTTCTGCAAAACTTACAGTTTTAAGCATTTTTTTTGTTTGAAATATTTGGGTTATCCTGTAATACCTATTGTGAATCGCGTAAAAGAAAGCAATGTGTCCTTCTTTGTCAATTGCTTCTAATAAATCAGACTGATCAAGTAGTCTGTCAACCCAGTGTACGTTTTCCATTATTACTGCCAGATGGAGCAGTGACTGTCCCTCTTCATTTCTGAAATTAAGCACGATATTCTTATATTTGTCCAAAAACCGATCAATGTCTTCTTTTCCTATTAAACGTCGTAATAAATACATATAATTACTTTGATGAAAATAAGCACCTCTTTCGAGCAGTTCGTCAGCTATGTTATAATTACCATTTGTAATTGCCATTGTTAGAGCATTTAATCCTTCACTTGTTTCGTCATTAATATTTGCCCCATATTTTAATAATTCCTGAACAAAAATCTTATCAGTTTGGCAACCACACAAAATTAATGGTGTCAAATCATTATCATCTCTTGCATTCACAATTGCGCCATTGGCTAATAAGAAACAAAGCATACATTGATTGCCACTTTTTACAGTTATATGTAAGGGTGTCAATCCAGTTTTGTCTGTAATATTAACATTTTCACCACTTTTCAAAAGTGTTGTCACTATATGCGTATGTCCCATAAAGCAAGCTAAATGAAAAGGGACGAAACCTTGTATGTCTCTAGCGTTGATGTTCGCACCTTTCTCTACAAGTAGGTTTACTGTGAAAAGATTACCACTTATGCATGCTATATGCAAAGGCGTGTGACCTCTTTTGGAGCGTGCATTAACACTGGATCCATGATGAATAAGTGTTTTGACTATTTTTGGAAAATTTCCTGCACAAACCATATGTAAAGGGGAACAATTGTTGATGTCAGCTGTATTTATCTTGATTTTATTCTTAATGAGGATATCTATTACTTTTTCAAGATTCTCTGAAACCTCATGATTAGAATGAAGAAACTTTTCGGATTTAACATTGACTAGAAACGGAAAATTAAAGGTGTGAGTTTTTACCTTTGTTTTAGGCATATCTTTAGCTAAATATAGATCGTAGGAAAAAACATTCTTTATTCTACCTTCAATTTCGTCTATTTCATTGTAAAAGAATTCCTCAAAATCTGTTGTTTGTAATGCGTAATGAAGAGCTGATCTTCCTAAGTGATCAAGAGCATTTATTGTTGCATTGTTCCTGAGTAGAATTGAAACACATTTTTCGCATAACTGATGTGAGGCGCAATGAAGAGGCGTTTGTTTATCATCTGATTGAATATTTGGAATTGCTCCTTTGGAGATCAGTTCAGTAACAAGATTGGGATGTGCGTGTGCACAGCTAAAATGGAGAGCTGAAAAACCTCTGGAATTTTGAAAATTCACCTTTGCTCCGTGATCTGTAAGTATGGAAATAATATTTGTATGCCCTTTTACGCAAGCTTTCAACATACCATCCTGTATTTGTTCCTTCTTTATTTCCTTCATTAGTAACAGTTTCAATATACAACAATTTCCATGAAAACAAGCAAGAGAAAAGGACGTTTCACCATTCTCAGAAGTTATGTTGATATCACATCCATTTTCAATAAGAAACTGAGCAGTTTGTATGTGTCCTGCAGAAATAGTTTTGTGTATTAGTGTCAATCCATGGGTGTCACTTACATTTATATCTGCTCCATTACGCAGCAATTGATCAACAATAGCCGTAAAATCATTGATGCATGCAAGAGAAATCGGTGTTTCTCCATCGTTATCTTTTAGATTAACATCAGCGCCAAAGGAAAGTAAAGTTCGAATGACTTCTTCATTTCCCTCTTGACAGGCCTCATGAAGAGCTGTAATACCATCTTGATCCTGGTAGTTCACAGATGCTCCATGTTGAAGAAGATATTGAACAATATCGGTGTGTCCATACAGACTGGCCACTACCAATGGTGAAACTCTCTCATTAAAAAATTGAAATTCTGAAGTTAAATCAGCTGATGAGATCACTGCAATCTGTATCAGAAATTCTAATATGTCTAACTTCCCAGTAATACAAACGAGCATAGGGATTGGAATTAGCGTAACTAGACAATGTAAGTCATGACTGGAATCCGTAAGGTTTGCGCCACAAAATATGCAGTAAGTATCAAATTCCATTCCAAAAGCCACGAAATCACTAATATTGCTAAAGATTTCAGTACCATAATACTTCAAACACATTTGCACAATGTGTAAATTTTCACTAAGAATAGCTAAATATAGTGTGCTTGCTCTTTGAGCAAACAATGTTTCATACAAAACCACATTCTCTGCATCAAACAGTTTTTCCAAAAACGTTGCCCAGTTGTATGCAATTGCACAATGAAGAAACGTTATTCGAGTTTTCTCTAACAAATTCTCCTTCGAAAATGAGGCGTATGTATCAGTGTTACTTGATGATAAACTAGAATTCGTTTTTAAAAGAGCTTCCTTTAAAACATTTCCATCTCCTAACAGGTCAAACAAACACGTTTCAATTTGTTCATTTGGCAGACATGGATTTTTGAATATATTTCTTAGATTTCCTTGATTAATGTCCTTCTCTATTCTTTTAGCATAAAGTGATAAAAATTTGTTGTCCAATTCTAAAAGAGATAGGTCTTGTTTGTCATCCAAATCCTCTTGTAGTCTTCCAATAGGTCTTAATCTGTTTTGAAATATTTCCGTCGATGAGTG
Source organism: Saccostrea cuccullata (assembly GCF_032062105.1). Taxonomy (NCBI): domain Eukaryota; kingdom Metazoa; phylum Mollusca; class Bivalvia; order Ostreida; family Ostreidae; genus Saccostrea; species Saccostrea cuccullata. The sequence goes on along the minus strand of NW_026918991.1, from coordinate 34,216 downwards.
AAGTATCAATGTTTCAGGCCATCGTTTTCCAAAATGCCATACAATGACTTCTAAAAGTTTAGAATGTATCAGCGAAAATGAGCAACCAACCTTTTTTACGTATTTACCTTTCAGCTTTTCCAGTGCTAATCGTAAATTCGATGAATCAATATCTGTGTCACAAGCATTGAAAATTTCTTGTAGATGTTCATCTGCTGTAGCTTTTCTACTATTTATCAATAAATTCAGTTTTTCCTCTGCAAGGGCACAACAAACTAAAGCGCAGTATTCATGAATCGTTTCTGATCTTGGATCCCTTACCATAACATCAAGCTTAGAAACCAACTCAATGAAAGGATTTTCAAAAAAGGCTCCCATGCTTGCTGAGTCAATAAATGCATTGCCATATATTTTGCAAAGGTATGGAAAGCAATCAAAATTCTTCTTTAAATCCAAATGAGATAAGTCTATTTCATGTTGAACGTGAGCAGACAATATTTGTTTTTTCTCACTCACAGATAACTGATTTTCATGATTTTCTAAACTGATTATGGAATTGGAGAAAATCTTTATCATACGAAATGCCCGAGTAAGACTTAGAAAAAAACGACATGAAACTAAAAGTTTTGATTTAACTTGGTCTTCCTTTTGTTGAAAATTCAAACATGTTTGGATGTCTTTCGAATACTTCACCCAAACATTAGCAGCTTGTTCGTCAACAATAAATTCCCCACATGGATCATCAATCACAAAGACTTGGGGATTTTTTCGGTCGTAATAGCTCGTTATTTCATCGGGGCGGTTAATAGGAATGATAGAAAATCCTTGTTTTCCCATTTTTAGGGCTATGTGATGAATAATAGCTGATTTTCCGGACCCTGGATGACCAACCAACACAACACATGGATGTTCTTTGATAAAGTTTTCAACAACTTTGGACGCTTTAATTTCTACAAAAACGTCTTCTTCTTCTTTCCAGGACACGAGTTTTTCTTCAATTAACTCTAAATATGAATACAAAGAATGTATAGTTTCACCAAAAATTAAACATTTACTACGAGGGCTATATGCCCTGAGCACCATTACATACAACACAGATATCATATGGCATAAAGCTTTTCTTTCGCTCATGGTGGAATCTTTAATGTATTGAAATCACTTTATTTTACCACTTTTCATTTCAATTTTTCATCGTAAGAAGCAGGAAAACAAGGGCTTTCGAGACACTGCATTAAAAATGAATGATTAAAAATCAGTAAACTAGAGTGAAATTAAACGTTTCTTTGATATTGCTGTAAAACTTGTTAAGAATCCAAAAGAAATATTCACTGAAATTTGTGAAATTTTCAGCAACCAATGTGTAATTTAAATAAACAATAATGATATAATGGGCATCAAACAGGAGTAAACCGTCCTTGGCGACAACGACTCACAATAACCAATGTTCTGTTTGCCAAAATTCAACATATTATCACTGATGATGTTTGATTGATTGACACGTGACAAATTTGATAGGCATCCATTTGGGAGTAGTTCGCACTATTTTAAAGAAACACTTGACATTAAAAAAGCTTAGTACTCAATGGTCACCATATGTTTTGAAAAATGAGTAAAACTGTCAGCGTGAAAGAATATCTGAACGATTATTTTTAAAAATCAGAAAGTGTAGTTTTCCACGTTTGCCAGAAATTTAAACAGATAATGAAACTTGAAATTACTTTAAACCCTCCGAAAAAAATTACTATAAGATTCATTTGACAAAAATAGAAAAGTCTGAAAAGAGCAAAGTTTTGGAAGAGGATGAAGACAGTTTTATATGCCATTTTCCTGAATTTTAGTAGTCTTGTTGTTCAAAGTCTTATTTGGGAAGGCAGTACAATTTCTGGAGGAGTTAAGAAATTTTCCAAAAAAATCGAAGGTTTATGAGAGGAAGGAAGTAGAATCAGGAATCCACTACATTTAATTTCTTCATGGCAGCGTCCAAACCCACACTCCCTGAAGAGTAAATGTGTATGGGGGTAAACAGAAAGTTAATGTTTGTCACACCAACACTATTCGCCCGATCTGTCACGCTGTGATTTGGTTCATTTCTCAAACTTGGTAAAAAAAAAAAACACCTTTCAGAAAGAAGAAACAAATCCAGGAAATCATAGGATCTGTCATATTCCAGTACTATACGAAGGACAATACTTAAAAAATATTTGTATTTCCAATGTCTTTGTTCGAGATAAAATTAAAAATAGTTAATGTACTTTATTTCTTCACAAATATACTAGATCATCAATAAGAGTGGTTAAAAAAATCACGTGCAGGGTAGGACAAATAGAGACAAGAAGCAAGCTTGTAGCACGTCAATTGGCGGAATAAATTACTTGAAAATATAAGGAATAACAATCAAATATTTTGATTTCATGACGAATGATCAATCGATTGGCTTGCTTGATAATTTCTGCATAAACGACTCCGACGATTACGCACATTATCACGCAACACAATCGATTGATCACATAATTAAATCAAACAATTAGACAGTTATTCCTTAAATGAATTCTAACAACAATCAGAAGTTAGAAAAAAATGCTGCTGACATGTGCTTTAATTAAAGGAGAATATTTAAGTTAAATCAGTAAGACTAAATCATTGAAAAGCTTTTTTTTGCTTCTTTCCGAGCACCGACGACATTATTTATTGAAAAGCCCTTGTATAGTCATTTTTTGTTTAAGATATTAGAACCCATAATTTTCTGTTCTGAAAATAAATTGATCGTTTCTTGGAAGTTTGACAGTTATTACTGCATTTTAGTTACAACTTCAAACTTACTCTTAGAGTAGAACGAATAATTCTGTGTTTTTATATGAAATTTATTCATAAACATAGATCACCTCTAATATTTCCAGGGATGGTTTCTTGCTGCACTAATCTCAATTGTTTAATTTCCAGAAGAAGCTCCAAAAGAAGTTCTCTTTCAGATTCATCGATTGAAGAAATTCTTAATGTTTTTGTTTCATTAAGCAATGAAGAGCCTCCAAGTCTTCCAATAGCCTGAAAATATTTGATTTCAAAGCTGGGGCCAGTTTCACAAAGCTGTCTTAAAAGTATGAATGTGAAATCTGTCTTAAGACCGAAAATTAACTTAAAATTGCACCACAGCTGTTTCACAAAACTATCATATCTTAATGATAATCTTGAGATCTATCAAAATCTTAAGACAACTAGATACATTTCTTAAGTCTAAAGTAAAACTGGTTACAGTATATATTTTGGCTAAAAATCTAAGGATATTTAAAGATAAACGGTTTATAGTGATAGAACAATCCTTTGGACTATATTAGGTTAGACGGAACGATGCCCCCACCCCCACCCCCCAGTTATAGATTGCCAATAAATAAAGGATAGAAAACCTAAAATGTACCAATTTTATGTTTTTCCACTTTATTCATTTCAAGGCATTTTTCCTTTGCTCGTGTCCCCTCTCAGCTGAAATTGCACCTTCTAATTGCTTCTTAAGGCCATTTATATACATTTATGTAAAATCCATACATTACATATAACTTTATTCAAAATTGTTGAATTTGAATTCCCTACCCAGCAAGAATATCAAAATAACTACAACCAAGCGTTGCTGATTTAAACATTTTTTAAAATGCCTAAAGTAATTCCAGATCTGGTGTTCGAGACTCATGTAGTTTATTTATTGATAGGGTATATTAATATCTTTGATGCTGTATGTACATGCTCTCTTGCTTCTTTTTTAACAGTATTCAAATCATAAAATTTTGATTGGAAATTGTTTTTTCGTATCTTTTCTTCATCTGTTAGCATTGATATTATGTTGCAGTAGTTGGCGCGTTTTAAAGACACCTACATCGAATTTTATGAACGAACATTGAACGAACTTCGAAATTTGGTGTTTCTAAAAAGATTCATTGCAATAAGCATTTATTTATTGCAAAGATTCAGATATTCTAAGAGCCTTAATTTAAATAGACATGTCATAAATTTCGTCTGTAACTAACTACTGTTTTATGAGCAAGAATATATTTTAACAAATTATATTCAATTTTTAATGGTGATGAATTTGCTTCAAATGTATTTTTTTTTACCCAACTCCCGACACACAAACACACCCTGATTACATTTAAGTTGATGCAATAAAATGTTTTTGTTTTTTTTCCCAAGGTATATCTGAAAAATTCAGGAAAGGCAACTAAACTTTGTGCATATTACACATTTTTAAGAAAAAAAAATCCCTGTGAAATTGATTGATTGTATATTTTTTAACGTCCCTTTCGAGAATTTTTCACTCATATGGAGACGCCACCACTTGCCGGTGGAGAGCTGCAAATTTTGTCCTATGCTCGGCACTCAGGGCCACTGAGCAGGGAGGGATCTTTTTCGTGCAAGCACCTACTGTGACACGGGACCTCGGTTTATACGGTCTCATCCAAAAAACCGGTCTCCATGTTCCACAGTGGGATTCGAACCCGCTACGTAAGGATTGACTCCTTGCTTCGCGACTCTAGAGCAGGCGCTCTAACCACTGCGCTACGCGGGCGACCTGTGAAATTGAAGAATGAAATTTGTATTAAGATTTGTCATAAAATTTCTTATACTTAACATGGTTTTGTGAAACAGCACTGAAAAGTCTTATGATTTTCATAAGTCAGATCTTAATATGATCGTAAGATCTATCTTAGGACAAATCTTACGATTTTTGTGAAACTCAGCCCCTGGTTAATACACAAGTCCTGTATGTTTGAAATTGAAATTGTTTTGATGATCTTGATCTGGACTCATTTTTATGAAGAATTTTGAAGTTCTGTCTTTTACTGTGGTCTCATCAATATTCGTTGAGCACCAATTTTCGAGGATTTCGTTGTTGAGCCGACCCATGAATTTAAATGTTCATTAAATAAAGAAAAAGGGTATTCATTTGCATAGGTAATGCTTTTCTCCATGAAATTACATGTGTACGTGTCCTCGAAAACATCTGTTTTACAAAATCCACAAAAATTGATGACAACGAAAATTGATTAAACCACAGTATATAAAGAATCGGCCAAGGTTTATTATTTGAAAAGAAGGTCAAACTTTCAGGTCTAGTACAAAAACACAATATCATGCATTCAGAAATATATTGTCACGGGTACTTTGCTCAAAATAAGATTTCAGAAAGTTGTTAGATGGATTACATTTCCTCCAGTCAATCTTTTTTCGTGTAAGGTAACATATTTTTCTTCTGTTTTCAAATAATTTTTAGATTCTTTTAAACAGCTTAAAATAGTTTTGCTTACCCCCTCTACATCTGTCCAGCTTGAATTAAACTCATTTGTGGCCATTCTTGCATCTGCTGAATGGGCAACTGTGTTTCTGTAAAATTTTATTCTTGCCAAATCAGCGCCAACACTAACGTCTTGTTGATTGGGTAGACAATCAAAGCCTCCTGGTGGTGCTAGTGTACAGGGACTCATGTTACGTAAAAGGCAGATTAACAGTGTAACGTCAAAGTCCTTTGACGAAGGATTGTTAACTAAAACAATTGAGAGAGAGAGAAGTCTTAAATCTTTTATCTTTGATATTTTAACTGACACAGGAAGTGCAAATACTTTATAATCTACTTACGTATTTTTAAAATTACTAATCTATCATAAAACATTATCTTTGGATTAGCGAAGGAAGTTGTTTGGGATTGAAAGGAACATGTTTAAACACATTCTTTCACATTGTCTTCAATATACCTCCAAAAAGTGTGTCCCACTGGACCTGGTTTATTATTTTTCTAGATTTCAAGTTTGACAGCGTAGTTTTCTGAGTCACTAGGTCAGAAACAAGGTTACTTGGAGGATGAACTGTATCAAAATGGACTCTTAGGGCCTTTGGTGCTCTCTTCAGAACCAGATTGACAAATCGTAGAAAGTTGGTTTCCTCTGGTGACACAGTAGGCGTGGTTCCTGTGGGCGGTGCTCCTCTATTCGGAGGTACAGTAGAAGTAGATGAAGCCATAATGAAGTGATACTAAGATTGATGTTGTTCAATAAATATATTTTCACTTTGTTATAATTATGCTATTGCAGAATGCCCAGCTAGCAACATCATATGTTCTGAAAATGAAAAAAAAATGTCGAATATTAAAGTACAAAGTTATCTCAATGTAAAGTTTTAAAGCAGCCCAGTCAAAAAACAAGATCTCCTATATAGAGAGGTTTAAATTCATTAGCTTCTCAAAATTTGTCTTGTATGTATTTTCCAATACTGGGAGATGTTTCTTTTATAAAACAAAAATCAGTTTCCACTATTGCATGACGTCTAAATTAGGATGTATATATACTCAACAAAAAAAGAAACGCATATTGTTTTACTCGTCAAAGAAATTTTTAAAATGTACATGAAACAATTATTTTTTATATCATTGGATACCTGTGACCTATTTAAAGGACAACATGGGGTTTTAAAACCCAAGTGTTGAATTATCTCCCTTGATTAAACATGTTTATGAAAGTAGTGTTTTTCATGATTTCTTCTAATTCAGATGTCTATTTTCATTGATATTTTAGATTTAGAGAAACTTTTAACAATTCTATTAAACCCATATTTAAGATTTGATTGCAGTGTTAATACTGCCATGCCACGCCCAAACAAAGATGAATACAACCAGGCTAACGATGATACTAAATGGAGCTACGCAACAGGAAGTTGCATCTGTATTTGAAATAAATCAATGGGCTTTGCAACCTTAAAACTAACGTCTGAAGACGACTATCTGGCCATCCGCAGGTAACCACAACCAGGCAGGACCGTCAGACACCCCCCCCCCCTTCATCAACTCATGCGATTCAGAACTTGCTGTAAAAACTGCTGCTACAATTGCTGGATGAAAAAATCAGCATAAAAATGCATAAATTGTTCGCATGAGACTAAAATGAGATGATATTCCCCCACGATATCCGTACATTGGAAACCCACTAACATTGAGATTTTGCACAGTCAATATTGTTATGCCCCTTGAATTTGGGGGCATGAAAATGACCTCAACTTGACTTTTCAATTTGCAACATTGATTTTTATCACAACACACTCTAAAATCGCTTAAATAATACAAGGTTTAAACTGAAAACTTAGAATTTCAAATTATTCTGATAATGCGTTTCTTTTTTTGTTCAGTATATTTACATTTTAAACCACGTGGCAAACATGTTCCCTTCCTTTAATAAATACCGGTTTTATATTGAAAAGAATATCTGGGTCCAAAATTCCTTCAACCAGTTTGTTAGAGCACAACCCATTGAAAAGAGTTTTAAATGCCTTATTAACTTGTGACATATCAAACTTTAGGTATCTATTATATAAGAGTTCAAGATATATTTCGAATTTTTCAAACGTATACCTTAACCGATGATTCACTGATATATAAATACCTCATTTCCTTCTCCATTAAGATCTTTTTTTGTTTACCTTGAATGCGTTAAATAAATATTGTACACGCCTACGTGTTTTACAATAACAGCATTTAAAAACAAGGTCAAGGTAATCAGCAGTATGCTGATATAATAAAAAAAAAGAATAAATAACATGCAACATGTGCAAACACATCAAATAAGTTGATTATCTTCTTAACGAACTTCAGGAATTTTGCAAACTTAACATTGCTTGATAAATACATATAAATGTAAAAACTTTTGAAAAACAATCTCCGTAACAGACCTGTCAATGGCTGCCATGCCTATTGGTTACGTCACCCGTTCCAAATCTAAAAAAATAAATATTTCTCTTACGCAATCGCGCTTTTTAAGACTTTTGTAACAATTTCTTGAAAAGAAAAAGGGGATCGATGATAAATAGTAAATAAAACCAACCTGCTGGTAGAAATATATCGTGTTGTCTTTCTCTTATTCGACGGGGTAATTGATTTAGTCAGATATCCGCCATTCTCAAAGTCGCATTGCGCCACGTAGGCATTATATAGGAGAAAATCAATAAGTACCACAAAACAAAATAAATTTAAATGCATAAACTACACACAACTCCAAACAGTATGTGCAGTCGGTCTGTCTTCATCAATGTCACTATACACGATCAATTTTTTGGTTCAATGAAACGATTTAGAATATCTTATCTTTGATAGCATTCTTCATTAATTAAATGTTCAGACATTATCTACACTTATGCTATAAATCTTATCTGTATATTAATCGCCCCATTTATCTAACCTCCTGCTGATCGTAATGACCTGTGTATTGACTCCTGATCTGAAGGATCTTATAATGTGCCCCTGATCGTCAGGAGCGGATATTGAGTATATATATAGCGCGACAGAATTTTAGAAGAAGATAGAAAGATAGAAGACTTAGTAGATAGAACGGTTAGAGATAGATAAAGTTACTTACTTACTTCTTGGATTATTACCTATGATTTGGATTTATACGTACATGTGTTTGTGTAACTTGGATTTTATTTTGTGAATTATTTTTCCTGAATGTTTCTTTTTGTGATGTGCTGTGTAAATAAACTGTAGACTAGAATTTCGTCGTCTATTTTCAAGATGTGGAACAAGGATTAATTCAATTTATTCATGCAAACTGAAATCATTAAATGTGCTGTAAGACCGCTCGGTGTAGTCTCGTTCAACCAGACCCTCGGCTGTCTCCGTAAATCTCCGACCACCCAGAGGGTCTGGTAAAGAATCACGTAAGCGTTTGTAACCGTCAGAGGGCGCTATCTTGTTTTCATTTTGAAGATCCTTTTTGAAAACGAATGTTAAATGTGTTTCTTCTTCTGGATTGTGACTTTATATTAATAAACTTTTCTTTAATTTGGGACCCCAAACGAGAAATTACAATATCAATCAAAGGAATGTGTATTACGCAGGTAAGGCTACACTACTTTCACTTTTGCTTTCGTACAGAATATTTGCAAGACATAATAAAACACACTTACCTATAACTGGTAGGCATTACCGTAAGCAATTCCTATCTATCATCTTTAACTTTTAGACATATAACTTTTACATCATTAAGTTATTTTTCTGCTGATTTATCATGTATTTATTTAAATCGTGTAGGTGTGTTCTTTTCAGCCAATCAAAAACCTTACCAGAATTTCGGTAAGCCTCGTTTTGGCGTCACAAACGATAATACGTATCTTTACCAGACCCTCTGGGTGGTCGGAGATTTACGGAGACAGCCGAGGGTCTGGTTGAACGAGACTACGCTCGGTGCGGCGCTACATCAATAACTTTTGACGCATATTTTTCCTATTTCGTGTATTCTAATTTTAAAGATGGAAATTTTCCCGTCTAAAAATAGCTTATCACAACCTTCTTTTTCTCCATTATTATTTTCTAAATAGAATTTTATAGTGACTATAACTATGATAATAATATATACATATATATACATTTCGAATATTTCCCCTTTAAAAGATTCTTTGCAAAAAAAATTACGAATGTTTTCATAAACTACAGGATGAGTACGACTATTCCATTGTGATGATAGAAATTAAAAAAAATCAAAGTACTGAAAGTAACGAAAGACGAAGGCATGAGTTCTAAAATTTTTATATGGCATAATAACCTTTCCAACAGTTTTGTATAAACATTATGCTGCATTAGATGTAATTATAGTAACTCAAAATTATGGAAAGCCATGAATGCCTAATGTTATATTGCTTTATTATATGCATGCTGTGGGTTAATTTTTATATGCTGTGAATATTTATTATTAAATGTATATGCTGTGGATTTATAGTTATATGCTTTGTCTATCATTATGTGGTTTAGTTATTTTATCATATGCTGTGGTTTCATCATTAAATGCTGTTGGTTTATAAATTTATGCTTTGGTTCCATGATAATATACTGTGGTTCTATTTTATAATTATATGCTGTGGCTTCATAATTATATACCGTGGTCCTATTATTATATGATGTGGGCTCGTAATTATTTGAATTGCAATCATTTTTTATCTCTTAAATTGTGCCGGTACATGTATTTCAATACTTCGTAATACCTCTTTGTGCATTTAATAAGTTTATTTGTTTCAGATTCCATTGGTAATTTTATGTAAGCAAAATATCACACACGTAAAAGGGTCCTAGACTTAGACCCATCATTCATTCAATAATTTAATTATTAATATTTTGCATTAAATTCAGATAAATGCTTCGCTGCAAAATGAAGAGGCGTTTGGTTATGGTCTGATTGAATATTGACAACTGCTCCATTCGATAAAAGATAACTAACAAGTTTTGAATGATCTTGTTTACATCTAATAAATTAATCAAGAAACAGTACACTTGTGTGTACTTAATTTTCACTTTTTTCAAGTGGAGGGGGGGGGGGGCGCTATATATTTCTCTTATTGTCGATTCTAATTTCCTCATCAGATCAACGAGCTCAAGATCAGCAGTCAAAACCACTATTGGATGTATGTAGATATAACTAAGATATGTTTCAGTGTTAATACAAAATCTATGCAAATATTTTTTATATGGAATAAGTAGATATTCTAAGAGAAAAAATAAATATGATATAGTTAATATTTTTGTATAAATGTATGCAGGTACATGTACATCACAATCGCAGATATTAAGTACTATGTTCATTATTATAACATTTTTAACATCTGGTGGGATAACATAAGTTTGTTATTTTTCGTTATATTCTAACTTCATTAAGGACAGATGACACAAACAAAAAAAATGGATGCATGAATTGGTGTATATTTTTTGGCCTAATTTCATTGAAAATGATGCAAATAATATATTTCTAGAATATAAAGAAATTGTAAACTTTCTATGATGTTCAAAAATCTGCCTCTCTGAAATCATCCTTATTATTCTATACAAATATTTTTCCTTCAAATTCCATTATTGTCAAAATTTGACTAAAAATTTAAAAACTACGCTGTGAAACTTGTTCATTTTATTCATTTAAGCATGACTCAAGTGGTTATTTTATTTATTTATTTTTTTTTTGACAAACGTTTGTTTCATCTGTCCTTAAAGCGGCAATACGGCTGCAAGTCGTGAGCTTTTTCATTCAAATTTACCCAATATATCATTCAGGAATAAGGTAAAAAGTTGAAGTAAGAATTTGAGAAAAATAGATATTCCCTCCTCAAACAAAATTAACATAATTAGAATTTGCCGGAAAATCAAGGTCGTACACCTTATATCTGTTTACTTGTACCACGTGAATTCTAAAATGGCACGTGCATACAATGTAGGGTTTACAATTATAATCATTTTTATGGAATCTTAAGTAAAAGCAACTCTGAGAATCAAAATATCTTAACTCTCTGGTAAATGATTAATATTTAACATATTAGTCTGCATTCAGACGAATTAAACATGATTGAGTACAAATGTTGACGTTTTGTGTATTGGGGTGCAGGAAAGGAAAATCCACCAAATCATACGTCATCGCGGCAAAATGTCAAACATAATATCTTTCTGCAGTTCCAATACAATTTGCACTTCAAATGGCAATAAAATTTATATGTCATAAGTGCATTATAACGTTGAGTTTACACTGATTTTTTTTTTCTTTGAAAGCCATGGAGATACGAGAAATGATAGCATGTATCAACAAACCTGTAATGTAGAACCTTCGCAAGCCCCACGTGAATGTCGCGGAGATCCAGTTTCTTCGTCATCCAATGATTATATTAATCTCCCAACTAAATTTTTGTCAGGAAAGTTGCTTTTTAATTTCACGCCCTGTTTTTGGTTTTGTTTTTCGTATTGGTCGACTTTGTCAATGTAGCAGGCCTACCCGGGCTACCGGACTTCCCTCTCTTACCATGCTGTTTTGTTTATGAAACCCATACGCATGCGTGTATACCATGGAATGTGGAACTTCGAACACGTGGTGATGTATATATTTATGGGCCATAAATAATTATTAATTTTAATGAAAAAAAAAATTATTTACTTATGAAATTTGTAATTTTATAAAAAGTGTATACATTTATGAGTATGGAAAAAATTCCAAATCCTATAGGAAAATTTTAACAAGTCTGTTTTTGAAGAGATACGTCGTATTGTCACTTTAATTCATTATACATTTAAGTCAAATAACAGTTAAGATTTAGTTTATTCTTTAAAGAGCTAAATCCACGAATGGGCTAAATCGGCCTAATAATTATTGGAAAATTAAAGTGAGGGGAAGAAGAAAATTATTTACAGAAATATTATCATTAGGTATCAAACTTGAATAGTTTACGCGAAAATTTTCATTTGATGGCTTCATATTTGTGTAGAAAACGTCTAAACACGTGCACTTTGCCAATTTTTATCAAAATTTAGCATTTTTTTCGTCTTTGGTTCAAATTTTTGCTGTGGCCACACCTTTTGAACAAAATAAAATTCATACCATTAAAAAGAAAATTAAAAAATGAATAAATAGAGTGTTATTTTATTTTGTTCAAAGGGTGTGGCCACTTCGAAATTTTTAATTTTCGTTCGATTCAAATCTCTTCGCACCAACCACCAAAGTTGAAATAATGGGGGTTTACCCATATTTAATTAAAAAGAAACAAGATTCTATATTGCTTTTGTAAATTTTAATGAGTTATTAAATGCAAATGTACCATTTATTATAATATTGATAATTATTATTAATATTGATAAATCTAAACTCTAGATATTAGCATTCAAAAATCTGAAGCGGGTCCAAAATGGCGGCTGTCTCTGTGAACTGCGACATTTCGCAATAGGGGTTTACGGAGGCAGCCGAGCGTTTGCTTGAACGATGGTAGCATATGGATAAATGAAATGTAAAGGAATGCTTGGATTGTCACATCGTAGTTACGTTGCATTTCTGTGTCAAACTTTTGTCTTCTATAATTGGTTTTGGCTGGCTCCCAAAGTAGAAAAAGAAAAGACTAAATGTGCAAATGGAATCCGATACTTAATATCTTTTGTCGTCTCGGAAAAACATATCTTAAATCATAGTTTTAAGTAATAGTTTTAAAGAAACAATATTGATGTATATAGTAAGTATTAAATGTAACCAATGTTTTGCTCGTGCTCACTTGTGTCATATTAAACTAATAGAAAAGACAAAAACAAGAAAACCCTTTTTTTGTCGTTGAATGAAGTTTATATTAACATTCTTGTCTCAAAGATCTGATTCAAGTTTTTGAACATAAATGGTTTTTCTCGATTCCTCGACCGTTGTAGGGCGACACTTGTTTTTCGGCAGAACATTTCAACCTTTTCATGAAAGTTTGACTAACCCGGATAGTTCAATATGGGGATGAACAGAAAATCTAAAGAAAAAAGTTAAAAATCATAGCAGTTTCACTGATTTAGTGTAACTTACCTTTATACGACATGGAATGTGTAAATGAGTTATATATACTTTTTTCACCTTGAAATTTAAGCTATAAGAACGTTTTTTTTTTATTTACATTGAAACATTCACACCCATTAAATGGAACATTCCAAAAAAAGGCGCTAATATTTACTCGTGGCGTTTGATGCAAAATTATGAATAGTGAACAGCCTTTCATTATTCTAAGACAGATGTAATGTTGCAGAAGTACATACAAATACATTTAGAGTTGTGGTCCCAATAGCGTAATAGTAAGCGCGTTGGATATTCACGCTGGCGACACGGGTTCATTTCCCTTAGTTTCCATAAAAAAGTTTGATCACCTTTTTCAGCTCGATTTTGCAGGGTTTTTTTTTCAGAATCAGACGGAAGACCTCTCGTTGCTCGCAACGAGTTTCTTTTCTAGTTATTATGTTCCCCAAACGAAGTTGGGGAACATATTGTTTTTACTCTGTTTCTTATTATTATTATTTTTCTGACCATCTAATTTTGTGCACGCGATTTCTCGAAGACTACTGGATGGATTTTCATGAAATTTACGGAAACAATGTGTTGTTATCTGAAGTTATTTTATCTGAGAGATTTTTCGAAGATTCGCTTCCGGTGCCAAGTTACGGGACATTTCCTGATTTTAAAATGACATTTTGTCCACAGATTTTCTCACGAAAGGTAAAAGATATCAAAATGAAACTTTCAGGGATGATAGATCGTCGTCATTACTATCCAGGACGCAACTTTTCGTTCGTCGTCAGTGCTTCCTGTTGTTAGAAGATGCGAATTTAAAAAGTTGATTTTTCTATCTTTTTTGTCTTTTAATATTTTTGAAGTATTTTAAGCTTGTGTAATAGAGACCTTTCCAATGATGCTTACTTTATAATCTGTTTGAATATTGACAAATCCAAATTCTAGATGTTAACATTCCAAAATCTGAAGCGGGTCCAAAATGGCCGCTGTCTCCGTAGACTCCGCCATATCGCGAGTAGGGGTTCATGGAGGCAGCTGAGCTTTTTATTAAACGACTCTGACATAAGGATACATGAAATGTAAAAAACTACTTCGACTCTCACGTAGTAGTGAAATGGTTGGAGGAGTTACCTCCCGTTACTTGTTTATATTATGATAGATAATCAATGTAAATATTGTTATTAATTGGTCAATTGACAAAAGAATTATACAAGTATTATTGAAAAATGATGTTCTGTTAGAAAATAATAATAGTGCTGCCAAAAGAAAGGCAGTCTGTTGTATTTTATCAATATGATATCTGATAACTTATGATCATTGATTAAGTTGAGGTACAAGGGGGCAGTACAGCCAACTGGCATGTGTCTTCACTTTGGTACAGAAACCAATTGGTTTATCGATCAATTCGGAGTGTGCAAAGTTGCCGTAGTCAGTGACTAGTTAAATTGTAGCTGTGTGACGTTAGATAAAGGTTTGTCATTAGGACAGAGAAGCTCTTACAAAGTTAAATCATACTGTATATTGTAGCCACTTGGCTAGAGTTATACAGGCAACTTGGTAAGCAGTAAGAAACCCGGCAGGTGTTAAAGGCTAAATCAAGAGGCACCAGGCAGGTAGATGTTGACTTATATAGTAAGTTGTATAGTGAGGCAATTATCATTTGGCACCAGGCAGGTGCCGGTATTACTGAAGACACCAGGCAGGTGTCATATTATTATCTGTATATATTGCATTCAATCATATCCCCAGTAAAACTCGGTAATCCGAGCAAGGACCTACTGACCGCTCAGGTCTGACACGTTACAGTAGTACGTTGCAATTGAGTGTCAATCTTATAACTTAATTTCCGTTTCACTGCTTTAGTGTAACTGGGCTATAATATGTTGCATATACTTTCTTAACGTCGAAATAAAATAAAGGCGCTAAGAATGTTTTATTTTTAAAATTTAATTGAAGCTATCATACCTATTTAATAGATCAGTCCAAAGAAAAGGCGCGAATATTTACTCGTGGCCTTTGGCGCGAAATTATGAATGCTTTTTATAATTCTTAGACAGGTGAACTGTTGCAAAAGTACCGGTATACACTAGTATATTTAGAGCAGTACTCCCAATAGCTTAATGGTTAGCACGTTGGGGATATAAAAGTAAAAAAAAGCTCATTCACGTTGGCGACATGGGTTCAATCCTCCTTGAGACCAAAATTCTGAATCTCTTTTCAGCTCGATTTTACGTGGGTTTCTTTTCCTAAAACGGACGGAAGACCTCTCGTTGCTCGCAACGAGATCGTATCTAGTTATTATTATTTTTCTTCTTCCTGGGAAAATCTAGTCCACGAGTGATCTTGTAAACTACACATCCGACTTAGGTAAAACCTTTTTAGGGTTAGTAGGGATGTTATGTAGATTTGCCAAACGAAGGTCATTTTGCGCGCACGTGCTTGCAAGAGCGAGCACGTGCAACACGTTAAATGGCCAATATAATGGATATTGTCGTAACTTTTCTATTTTTTGATGAAATGTTTTGAAACTTATAATGTAAGGATATATTAGTAATATAGACAAGATGACATGGTCCATAAAGCTAGATCTCACGCGCATACACGTGCGCTTTGCTCTGAATGGCTGAAACTGAAGTATCAATATATTTCTTGTTTTACGTCATAATCTTTTGCAATTTTGAACTTAGTCACATATTATGAAGATCTACAGCATGATATATAAGAAATTTGATGAAAGCATGTACATGCACGTGTGCTGGCAAGAGCGCGCGCGTGCAACACGTGAAATTACCAATATAATGGATAAAGCCGTAACTTTTCTATTTCCTGACGGATTTTTTTGAAATTCACAATGCATGGATATATTGGTAGTATAGACAAGATGACATGCTCAAAATAGGAAGATCTTACGCGCATGCACATGCGCTTCGCTCTGATTGGCTGAAACTAAAGTCTCAATATCTTTCTTGTTTTACGTCATAATCCTTTGAAATTTTGAACATAGTCATACATTATGAAGATCTACAGCCTGATATATAAGAATTATCATGAAAACATGTGAATCCATGTGTGCTGTAATCTGATTAGCTGAAACTTTAAATGCCTATAACTTTCTTGTTTCTCAATAAAACAGGATGAAATTTAGAATATGAATAGGTATAATGGATTCCTACGTGATACTACTATCAAAATAAAATGCAAGGACGTGCTTGCATGCACTTGCACATGCGCAATGCGAAAAAGGAACAATATGTTTGAAGAACGGTAACATTAATATTTTTGACTTTTTATTGATTCTTGGAATATATAAAGAAATGTTAATGATTTAGCAACATGCCATGATCACCTTGCATGTGCATGTACGTGGTTTTGCGTGCAGTGCGTTAAATGACAAAAAGTTTTTATCATTGTAGCTTTTAAAATTCTTTTATGAAATACTGCAATACTGAGCATATTAAAAAAGTTTTAAAGGAAATTGGCTCAAAAAGGGAGTTGGGGAGCGTTTGGGGAACATCTGTAACGGTCCCCGTTACAATTAGAACTAGTTATTAATATGTTTTTTGTGATGTATTTGGACGTCGGTAGATTTAATATCATTTTTTGTTTATCATTCTCTGAGCAAATTGCCAAAATCTTTGTTATCGATTGATTATTTCTAATTTTAATTTAATTCTGACGTGTTTTGTGCATAACTGGATAAAATAAGAGACTTTACCCATCTATGTTAAATATTGGCTGTTGAATTTTGAGAGATATTTACTTTATATAGGCTTTGACATGTTCTAGTTTTATGAAATTAAGCATACAAATGTATGTCTCTAAAGGGAGTTTTAATTTGATTGATTAAATATTCTAATGGATTTTTTTTAGCTTGACAGGACATACCTTAAATGGACTTTTTAAAATTCAGTCACTGTATTTCATCGTAATACAAGAACGGTACAAACATAGGGTCAGGTATATTCTGCCATCTGGTTACATAACATTATGCCTACCTGGTTCATCAGGACTGCTCATCAACTCCACAACTGCCAAGAAATACAAAACTTCTCACATATCACGTTTAGCCACCTTATGCTGGCTACTGTTGTTTTCACATTCAATCGTTGTTCAATATATTGACCCATTTAGCGAACAATTTTTATTTTGTATTAGATTAAACAAAACGATATCTACCGGAGGACGAGATATCAGCTGATTTTTTGATAAATGTTTATGTTGTGTGCTCTCTGCCTGTTAGACACGAGTTTATATTTATAATTTATCATGTGATGGATGATTCACATTCAAAACGTGTCAACAAGACCCAAGCAAACATATTTTACTTAATGATAGACTAGACACACAGTTGAAAACAAGATCAAGATTGTAGTAACCATAAAATTATCGATGTTGACATTAATTGAAATATTCTTTATATCCTTGTATCATCAATGTTTTTGTCAATATCTCTTCCTCCTTAGAAATTGGTTGAAAGAAGAAGATGCTCTTGTGTGTAGAATCCACTGAGAAACATATACTCCAAATATGCAGGTTCTAATGAGGAATCAACAATAGATAAGAAGAATTCATTAAGTTTATCATAAAAATGATATATTTTTATTTGCCATCCATGTCTTTTTTCTACTAAACCGTCAAAAATGAAAGATTTTTCAGATTGCGTCTTCATTTCAAGATTATTGTCAGTTACAAAACTTGATAATATATCCAGTAGTACTTCGAATTTGTAGCACATATTGTAAATATCTCAATCATCAGTTAGATACAGAGAGGATTCATTTTACAAATTTTGCATGATATTCGTAAAATATGTAAAAAAAAGTATATTATACATATACAAGTTTCATTTAATCGAATAGTCTTTAATGTTTATTTAAAAATCCTAGTGACCTGATCAATACTGCTACATGAATTCACGTCAGTGTTTGTATGAAAGAATATTATGTTGCATTGAAATATAATAAACGTTTTATGTGATATTTTTAGTCCCTTACATCTTTATATAAAAGACATAGAAGCAAATATGCTTTAAATATTTACACAATGTAACCTAGTAAGAAACAAGACAAAAAACCCTTTGAGGTTACAACTGTAGGTTCATTTAGAAAGGTATAGGTTTGATTATCCAACTGTTTAACAGAGGTCTTCACATCCGTAATAACTGCAATCAATTATAAGAAACATATACAGTGAGCAAAAATATTCACCCCGTATGGAGTTTATTTTCATGATTTTAGAGAAAAGTTAAATCATTTCGTTTATCTTATCAAAAAGCACACTAAGAAAAGACATACAAAGAGATACCAAACCATTACGGGAAGTACATTGTCATTTGAAAATCATGTTTTTCAGCTTTAGATTTTAAAATAGGAAAAAAAATGTTCATTTGTATGATTTTCTGTGTGTGAACCTTAGAAGTGATTACCTCTTTCACAGATTTTACAGGAAAATGTATAGCAAATCCCAATGCCTCAAGTACAACTCTTTCCGATTTTAAACCAAGACTTTAAATCGATAATGTCACTCGTCTGTTGCACGAATAGTTAAAATGAGTCAATAACTCTTTATGAACAATTTTGTAAAATTGTATAAGCAAAACATGATCATTAAAAAAGAAAGAGACTTAATTACGTAGTATTTTTATACATACAGCCTTTTCAGTTATTTACAGAGCAGTTCTTCTCGACACTTTGGCAGCAAGATACACTTCCAAAATCAAGTGCCACACAAAACGAATATTAATATTTTTTTCTTCTTGAGACATCTTGAAGTTTATGCTCTAATAATGACTTTGTTCTGAAAAGGCTTTAATGGATTGTTGAAAATTTAAAGATAAATGAATTAAAGGTTAGAAAATAGTAAAAAAAAAAAAGATCATTGTGAAGGATTGAATCTCATACTTCTTTTATGATTAATAGTTTTTTTTTAATTTGAAAATTCAAATCAACTGAGAATATAAATCGTATTGTCTACCTACATATATCTTATAGCTACAAATTACAATTCATGAAAAAAATACATGTAATTCTGAGAAATTCTACCCCCGATTAAGACTAGTAAGTTTCTAGTAAGTACACTGTATATCAGTAAAATTTGTATATTCCTCACTGAGATCATCCTGGCGATGGATCAAATTAAGATTCGTACCTTGTTATACATTGTAAACTTGCTTACATGAAAAGAAACATATATATAAGGTATTGTTAAAATACAATTAACTTTTTAAATCTATTAAAATTGTGTTCTTCAATCAATACATTTCAGTTTTTCTTCTACTGAATACAGTCTTTTGACATATTAGGCATGTTCATCAGGCGTTAAAAGCTTTTTTTAGAAAAAGCAAAAGAAAAAACTTCCATTTATCAGTAAAAAGTGTATATTTGCTGTCTTTATTCATGATGGAAATGAAATGAAATAAAAGTATCTGAAGTACAATATCCGTAACACAGTACACTGTAAAACAGGTGCATGTAATACACTGTAAATACAGTAAACTTCAATTATTTTTTTATAGAAGGGATTGATTGATTAATTGTATATTGTTTAACGTCCCTCTCGAGAATTTTTCACTCATATGGAGACGCCACCACTTGCCGGTGGAGAGCTGCAAATTTTGTCCTATACTCGGCACTGAGGGCAATTGAGCAGGAAGGGATCTTTTTCGTGCCAGCACCTACTGCGACACGGGACCTCGGTTTCTACGGTCTCATCCGAAGAACCGGTCTCCACGTCCCACAGTGGGATTCGAACCTGTGACGTAAGGATTGACTCCTTACTTCGCGACTCTAGAGCAGACGCTCTAACCACAGCGCCACGCGGGCGACTTTACAGAAGGGAAGGAGTGAGGTTGGAGACGTACTTCTTCCTCTGATCAAACATTGAATGCGAGATTTTAAACATGGTTCTTCCTGCTGTAAGAATGTAGGCTGTCACTAGAAACGACAATTTATATATTATTGGAATTTTCTGTCGATAGTAGTATAAATTTCAGTGCCCACCTTTGACAAAGATATACAATGAGAAAGAAAATATGATGTATTGTCAATTTTCAGTCAAATATTTGATTTGCCGATTAGTTCTGTTAGTTTTTTCAGTAATATTTTTATTTGTATGATGATCAACAATTCACATTTCGTAGATTAGAAACGATGTCTGTATTCTCTTTCTATGGTCTCTCAGCAGTTTTATAAATCTTAAAGCATGTTCTACACATTTCATTCATGAAAGATTTTTAATCACATGTAAATTAAAATATTTAAATGCATTTTACAGCACATTTAATGACATGAAATATATTATCATAAAACAATGTGAGTAGGCAATTTCTCTTACTTTTCATGAGTTTAAACCATATTCATTTTACATTGTTTTGACTTAAATTTCAACCAAAATCCTGTTATAACACATTGATTAAACCACACATGATCATTTTCATTATTATACGGTTTTTCAAAAACAAGAAAGACTTTCTTTAGAATACATGAGGAAAGAATGACAATGTTTTTATTAAAATATTCTTATACTCATGACTAGTCACATGATATTTTATTTTATAAAGGCAATTAAGTTCAAAAAGTAGAAATATATGATTTCCAAATAGTTTACTATGAAATATTGAAATGAAAAAGAATAATCATAGTGGATTGAAATGCTTTTGAAATCGTCCAATAAAATTATATTATATTTAACCAATCAACGTTTATATTACAGCCAATCAGAGTTCCCAAATTAATTACCAATCATTAGTAATTAAATAAGGTATAGATACAGACACCCATAACGTTTCCTGTTACTTGGTTGTTACTCATCGCTTGATTAACACCTCTTGGTCTAGGTTCTTGGGCTATTTCGGGAAACAACAAAATTGTTCGTTAGACCACTCAGCTCAAGAGTCTAGTTCCTTATTAGAGTCTCGGTGACTAGTGTCTTGGTGACCTAATTATTATATCTTGGTGACTTAAATGAAGGTGTCTCTTTGACTTGCTAGGATGTGTTTTAGGTAGTTGCAGACTGTGTCAGGAAACAACAGAATTGTTTGTTATACCACTCTGCAGCGACATAGTTAATTATATATTTGATTATTGGTTGGATTACTAGTGATTCTCTTGTTATAGTTCGTTTTTGCTTAGTTTTCTTATAATTTTTAGATAGGACCAAGGAAAAATATATATATTGAAATTAAGTCAGTCGTTCGCCATTGCCATATTGAAATTTGTTTTGATTTTACATTATAAACGTATTTCTTGGGAAGGAAACCTAAGTTAACCCAATTATTTATCATTTAAACACGTTACAATGTATTATGATGTAGAACGTCTTTATGATTAAATGCGGATAGTTTATTGGTTTGCCTGGTTTTTTTTTCTTCATTTACTTTAAAAAAAAGAAAGTTTTTTTGTTGTCCTAATCCGATTCTTCTTCTTGATTATGTTGTAATACAGAAGTGGAGTATCTCCAATCATTTTTAAAATATCTTTTCAGGGGATAGAGGCCTCCAAGAGCAATTTCTATATCCCCGTTATCTCTTTTTGTAAGATTTTTTTCTCTTATGTTTAAAAACTCCGTATCTGCTGCTGATTCAAATTAACGCGATGGGAATCTTTAAATATGTTTTACTGACATGTACATACATGTATGATAATTGATTCCCCTAATTGTGTGTTTGTAAGTTGGTCTACTATTTGTAGATTAAATAAAAATGATTCTATCTTATGCACTTTTGTAATGATCAATATTACAATGACTGATGATATTCCATGTTTCATGAGCTGTTTCATGAGTCTGTACATATTGTATTCTTTTTCATGCAGTCTATCATTTAGAACTACCAAAAACAGGTCTGATTTTAACCGATAAGATATTAGATCCTTAAATCCAACAAACGGTATTTGATGACACTTTAGTTTCATATCTCTATGGTTTACGGTTTAGCATAATATATTCTCGATATGATACTGGACTTTTTCCATATTTCTTTCATTTCTTTGTTATTTTCATTGTTATACCTGTCGTGCTTGGCATTTATACCCCGAACTCCCCATCAGTTACCAAGAAAACTTGTCCTTCATTAGATCAATTATCTTCTCCTAATTGGCAGTAGGGGGTTTGGGTGGAGGTCCACCGTCTGTTTTTCTTGGCACGTTACGGGCCTCCGTAAATGTTTTTCTTAGCTCCCTGTTGCATATTTCCCACTGAACTTCTCTTGTTCAATTGACCTGAGGTGGACGCCGACTGCATTGATCGGGGGGGAGGGGTGTTATTAAATTACTCTGTTTGACTTTGAGAACATTCGCAGTTTTCATTCTTTTCAACAAAATGTTTTAGAACAGTTTTTTGGCCAAGGTCTAGTTGCTACTCCTTTCTCGCTTCATACTTGCACTTGCAGACAATTTTATTTCGTCCAAGGTACGGGAAACGCGTGCGTGCAGAACGATACAACAGAGAAACAGAGACTTACTATAAGACGTCAATTAAATATGAATTAGCGGGGAGGAGAAGGCAACTCTACGAAGTTCAAAAGAAGTATGCGGAACGCAGTATCGAGTCAAAAATCAAGGATGATAAACTTGTATTTACGCAAAGCAACTCCGTTTACCGGGAGAAAGTCGGACCTTTGCCTACCGCAGACGAAGTGATCACAGATGACGTGGTAAATACTGCCGTTAGTACAGGGAAGTCCATAGAAGATAACGGGAACCGGTTCATAGCACACGCTACACAGGTCGACTCCTACAAACAGATCATCGCTGGTGGAAATCATGCGTGTCGAGACTGTGCCAAGCGCGAGTCACAATATTTACGCCTACCGTTTCTCAAGTAGTGATGGAGTGTTGCACGAAGGTTCAAATGACGATGGAGAGCATGGAGCCGGTAGGTTGCTATTAAAAACGCTGGCCGATAACGAAATTAACAATGCACTTGTAGTTGTGTCAAGATGGCACGGAAATAACATCGGACCCCGTCGCTTCTCGCACATTAAGGAAGCAGGTCTCGATGCGGCAAAGAAGTTATCAGTCTCAGTTTGATATAACTTTCAATCTCGCATAAAAGGTGAATTCCGACTGTTATTTGAGTGGACCACTATCTTGAACCAATTTTATTACCGATAACAGTGTTTCAAAGTGAAATAAACATCAGGTGTGTCTATTGAAATATTCCGGAATATTTTTTTCTACCTAATTATTTCGGCTTCTTTTGAAATGTTGTATTTCCTGTTTTGTTTTTCGCATTTGGTAAACATTTCATTTTCATTTCAAATATTGCCTGGTGTTAACATAATATGTGAATATATTATTTGATTAAATACCACATAACAATGGGGGAATCTATGCACATAGTCTCCATAATATCAAACAAATATACATTATCTAATTGATACAAAATAGTCAAGTTATGATTTGTTTAAAACCAAAGTTTTCTCTGTTATTGTTTAAGTTATTAAATTTTTATCATAACTTTCTATGCTCACATCCTTTTTCTCTATTAAATAGAAAAGTCTTTGTGCATAGTATTCTCTACAACCCGTTGGCATTTTTGATTTTTATAAATGTGCCTACTTCCAATTTATTATCATAACTTTTAAAAAGTTTTTGGCAAAACCCCCTCCAAATAATCAAAAACAAGAGGCATGTCTTTTTCTCAATACTTTTTTCAACTTTTTTCCAAATATTTGTTTTTGACAACTGGGGGTCAGCATTATTCCTATCATCATACAGACATTTATGGGACATAGGGAAAATAACATAAAAATACTGTCAGTAAACTGCCAAGGCCTGTGGGATATAGATAAAAGAGGTGATGTTTTCAAAAATCTAAAAGCTAAGAAATATAATGTTTATTTTCTTCAAGATACACATTTTATTGAAAAAGATGAGAACATGATAAGAACACAGTGGGGGTATAAAGCTTTTTTTAGTTCTTTTAAATCCAATTCAAGAGGAGTTGCTATCTTATTTGATAACAATTGTGAAGTAAAAATATGCAACGAGTTTAAGGATAATGAGGGAAATTATCTTATTTTAGATGTCATCATTGAAGACTTACCTTTTTTATTGATAAATATATACGGTCCAAATTGTGATAGACCCAATTTTTTTCTAAGTTTACTTAATAAAATAGAGGAGATAAACTGTTCTCAACACATTGTTATTGCAGGTGACTTCAATTTAATTTTTGATAAAGAGTTAGATTCAACAATCTACAAAAATTTAAATAATCCCAAATCACGACTTGAAGTTTTAAAACTTATGGATGCTTTAAACCTAAAGGATGTATATCGTGAAAATAACCCAAACTTAAAAAGATTTACATGGAGACGAAAAAACCCAATTAAACAAGCTAGGCTTGACTTTTTCTTAATATCAGAATCTTTGTTTACCATGACTCCTTCTGTAACTTACGAGAATAGTTATCGTTCTGATCACTCACCAGTTGTGTTAAGTTGTAAATTAAATGAGTTCATAAACGGAAGAGGATTCTGGAAATTTAATAACTCTTTACTAACTGATAAGGAATTTGTTAAAAAGATAAAATATAAGATTGAAGAGGTCAAAGTTCAGTATGTCTGCCCTGTTTACAATATGGAAAGACTAAGCTGTCTAGATAATGATGATATTCAATTTACTATTAGTGATCAACTTTTTCTTGATATTTTACTAATGGAAATAAGAGGAAAGTCAATCTCCTATTTCGACTTACAAAAAGAAAGAAACAAATGAAAGAGAAAAACAATAAGAAAAAGAAATATTTGAATTAGAACAAAATTTAACAGAACAGTCAATAAATGAACTTGCAGAAAAACAAACAGAAATAGAAAAAATAAGAAGAAAAAGGTTTAAAGGACAATGTATCAGGTCAAAGGTTGAATGGATTGAGGAAGGAGAAAAACCATAAAAATACTTTATTAGTTTAGAATCAAGAAACTATGTCAGTAAGCAAATTCCAAAAATAGAAAGAGATGATGGATCATTTGTTTCTACTCAGAAAGATATTTTAGAGGAAACAAAGTCTTTTTATGAAAGTTTATATAAAAGAAGGGAAAATGTTGAATCTGAAAATATTCATGAAAAATTAAAAAATTATAAAGATATTCCCAAGTTAAGTAAAGAAGAATCAAATAGTCTTGAAGGTCCAGTGACAAATTCTGAAGTTCTTAATTTCCTAAAACAAATGAAAAATGAGAAGAGTCCTGGCCCCGATGGATTTACTTGCGAGTTTTTCAAATTTTTTTGGAAAGATATAGGTTCTTTTATTACAAGAGCAATAAACAATTCATATGATCTAACACATTTTACAGAGTCAAATAAACTTGGAATTATAACTTGTATTCCAAAATCAGGAAAACCAAAACAGTTTTTAAAAAAACTGGCGGCCAATTAGTCTACTAAATGTAGTTTATAAAATAGCTTCAGGTTGTATTGCTGAACGAATGAAAACAAAATTAGATACATTAATCAATAGAGACCAAACTGGATTTATAAAAGGCAGATTTATAGGGGAGAATATTAGATTAATATATGATTTGATGCATTATACAGAATTAAACCAAGTACCTGGTTTACTAATGCTTATAGACTTTGAAAAAGCATTTGATGCAATTTCATGGAAATTTATATATCAAACATTGGACTTTTTCAACTTTGGGCCTTCCATTAAAAAATGGATTGAGATTTTCTACAGTGGTATTAAATCATGTGTAATACAAAATGGTATTATTTCAGACTATATATTTCCTCAAAGAGGCTGTTGACAAGGCGACCCAATTTCACCATATCTCTTTTTGTTATGTGCAGAAATACTTGGAATTCTTATTCGAAATAATAAAGACATTAAAGGCATAACAATCGAAGGCGAAGAATATAAACTTTCACAATATGCTGATGATACACACCTTATTTCAGATGGTTCACCTACCTCAATGGATGGTATTCTACGAGAACTCGATTATTTTGCAAATATGTCGGGTTTAAAAATTAACTTCTTAAAAACAAAAATGGTTTGGATTGGAAGTAAGAAATATTCCAAGGAAGTTTTTCACCATTCTCGATGGAAGCTTGATTGGGATAATTCAAATTTTGATCTGCTAGGAATAAAATTTTCAGTTAATCTGGAGGAAATGCTTGAATTAAATTACATGTCAAAATTAAATGATATTAAAAAACTGCTATGTAGTTGGAGTATGAGGAAACTTACCCCAATTGGTAGATTAACAGTAATTAAAACTCTTATAATACCAAAACTAAATCATCTGATTCTTACACTACCAAATCCTAAACCTGAATTTCTAAAAATGTTTGAGACAGAGTTGTTTCATTTTTTATGGAATAGTAAAATACATAAAATAAAGAAAAATGTTATAATTCAGGACTATAAATATGGAGGGTTGAAAATGGTAGATTACACAGAATTTATTTCTGCATTTAAATCAAGTTGGGTTAGAAGACTCATTCACTCAGATGCAAAATGGGTAAAGTTGTTTAAAGCTGAACTAAAAACAGACATTGAAAGCATGTGGATAAGGGGCTCAGATTACATTCTAAACTTAGCAAAGAATTTAACAAACAATTTTTGGAAAGAGGTCCTTAATTCCTGGGTAAGACTTATAGATATAAACCAAGAAAACAAACATGTGTTATTAGAACATATATGGAATAACCCACATATAATGATTAATAGAAAATCTTTTTTCTGGAAAAGCTATTTTGATGAAGGCTTTGTCTTTTTAAATGACCTTTTTGATAATGATGGTAACTTTTTCAGCTTCGATACCATAGTAAACTTAAAAGTGAAAACAAATTTTGTTGAATATAATGGTCTTAAGAGGGCCATATTAAAAAGACTGAAGTATGCAGGAATAGAGGACATTAAAAGATTAAAGGTTATTGGAACAAATATTCCACATTCAACTTTCATTTTTTATAGAAGTAATAAAGGGTGTAAAGATATGTATAAAATATTTATAAATAACAAGAGAGAGCCAATCAGTTCTCTTTTAAAATGGAATGAAAATAATGTTTTCTTTGATGAAGCAAATTGGAATAAAATATTTGAACTTCCTTTCAAAGTTACTCAGGAATCCAAATTTCACTTGCTCCAATTTCAAATATTACACAGAATTATTCCAACAAATTATTATCTTTTTAAATTGAAGTTGATTGACTCACCAGCCTGCACTTTTTGTTTAAGTGACTAAGAAACAATTGACCATTTGTTTGTAGAATGTTTCAAAGTAAAAGATTTATGGTGTAGGATTGAAGAATGGGTTTTGGACAAATTTGAGATGCATTGTAGTTTTGATAAAATATCAATACTTTTTGGTAAATACGAGAACAGGAATATTTGTAAATTACAAAACTTGATTATACTTACTGTAAAGCAATTTATTTTATAAATAGTAAATATAAAAGTATTTCCAAAATTAAGTATCAACATCCTAATAAAGAGGATTATAGAGAGAATGTTTATAGAAAAGGTGTTGTTATTACAAAGTTGTAAATATATGGAATATGAAAGGCACTGGCAAAAAATCTGTGATGTACTTTGAAAAAAAATCATTTGTTTTTATGGTAAAATGTAATTATATGCTAATTTTAAGGATTTACATTAGCTAATTATAAACATTTGAATGCATTTTTCTACTACTGCTGACCCCCCCCCCTTTTTTTTTTTTAAATAAAATAAAATAACTTTCACGTATACAAGTAAACTTTGTACTGCTGTAAACGAACAAAATTATCAAGACATTTACCGTGTATATGTGTTTATATGCTTTGCTTATATATATATATATATATATATATATATATATATATATATATATATATATATATATATATATATATATATATATATATATATATATATATATATATAGTCTGCTTTGTGTACTTGTGAAAGTCAATAAAAAAAAATATGAATTAGCTAATTAATTTTTAATAGACTCTCGATCAACATATATTTAACCGACAGTTATGTAACTCGTCGCTAGAAATTTAACGGCTAGTTACAGTATTGACTTAAATTTAACGAACATTTAAGCAATTGAATCCTGACAATTGAGTGAAGTCAGAATTTAATTGTCGTGCAAACTATATAGTTTGGAACTTACTCACTTATGTTTCCAGGTAATTTCCCTTTTTCCATACATCACAGAATGCAAAATATGGGTGAAGAAAGTATTCAATTTAATATTTCTACTATGAAATACCCTCCCACCTCAACCCTTGGGCTAGGTTTTTAAGTGAAACTCTTTTTCCTCTATGTTTTAATAGTTTTACATAAATTAGTTATATCGATATTAGAAGAATTTCACATTCCGAAGAGTTATCTCCCGTTCTCGGCGTAACGCTCATTTTTCCCACTTTGTCCTTTGTAAGTTACCTGTAAAAATTTTTGATTTAAAATCGTCATCGGGGCAATATCGATATGTACCTGTATTGCAATGTTATGGGGCAACATGAAAATCATAATGAACATAATCATACATATTTTATTTATAAGATACTGATCCATAAAATCAGTAAGGTTATAGAGAAAAAACAGTGCCTTACGCCGGTTGACCCCGAATTGACCTCGAGAAGTTGAACAACTTTTGTAAATGTGAAAGTCGTCTTATACAGTAATGGAATTGTTTTTGAGATTTTTTTCTGCTGTCTTTTTTTTTTGGGGGGGGGGGGGGGGGCTTATGTCTTTATGGAGAATCATTGTTCCGCTGAAGGGGACCAACGATGCTGATCAGGATTGCGAGCTATTTCTGTTGACTAGGACATACTGAATGAATTCGGACCAAATACCATACGTCGCTCTAGTCAATTTCGCAAAGTATCTGTAGCGGACTGTATATATGTAAATTATCTTGCCTCTCTGGAGAGCTAGCTTTTCTGGTGATCCGGTAGAGTATCCCTCTATTTCAGGCAAGTTAAGCAACGGCGAGCCTGTTTACCCTTGGATGGGTGACTACCTCACGTTACGTATCCTTACGGGGAGTCGGGGGGAAAACCTTTAAAGTTGTCAAATTTGTGAAATAGTCACCTTCAAATTTAACCAATGAACTTTTGTATTCTTGACCTGTTGAGGTTGATGTAGATACATGTGATAGGAGATGTTCATATCTAGGAGACAGATAGATTTTGAAAATTATATTTCCTGCAGAGTAAATCTGCTATAAATAACATGATTTAGGTCAATCCAGCTTGCTAGATTTCCAGTCTAGGAGGGACAACTTATTTGTTGGTGTTAGAGGTATGCCAGTTTATCGGCTGCCCCACTGCAGTATAGAGTTAGACCACTTTGGACAATACATGCGAACTCAAATTAAACATTATAATTAAATAAGTTGTTTGTTTTAATATATTTCGGTATTTGATTAATTTCAATTTCAGCCATACAAATAACTATAATGATACAGAATAAGTTTTGCAGATTAAAACATACAACATGTTGTAGAAAAAATCAAGATGTTTAGGGTATGAGAGAATGTGCAATCAAAAAATGGTAATCATCAATCAAAACACATATAGATTATTATCTTCATATACATGTAGTTATACTGTGTACATTTCTTAATATATATCTATATTGGTTGTCCGTGTCCTGAATACCACATAAAATTCAAATTCATTAGATAAGCATGACGAAACTCAAAAATGTATGCTCATCATAGGTTTAATTATTACATTGTGTTGTGCAATATAAAGCTTGAGCAAATAGCTGTTACAAAAAGGGGTGACTTACCATTTAGAACAATTTAAAGTGAAAAGTTCGAGTATTCCCAGTGTTAAAATGCATCTTCAATTCTTTTAAGCGACTCCCTTAAAAAACGGTTAGACAAGGTGATACCAATCGTTATTACTTGCTTGTGAAGTTTTAATTTTGGCTTAATCATTTCAAAGAGACATCTATTTCACGCCAAATTCACAAAAATTAGCTTAACCTAGTTTCACAATTGATAGACTAGGTTTATCAACTGTAGACTATAGTTTACAAAGCGTAAACTGTAGTTAACGATTCGTTAAGTATAGTTTTCATCTGTAAAACTATATTTAACGGTTGTTAACTATAGTTTACGAATGCTAATCTAAGTTTATCTGTCTATATTAAAGATTTTGTTGATAAACATAGATTCACGTTTGTAAACTATAGCTTACAATCGTAAACTATAGTTAAGAGTTGTTAATCATAGTTTCACAAATCGTGAAACTATATTTATCAGATCGTTAACTATAGTTAACGGTTTGTAAACTATAGTTTACAAATCGTTAAACTGTATTTATCAGATAATCTATCTTTTGCAATCGCAAATGTTTTGGGTTATAAGTATATATAGTTTATGGTTGTGAAACATAGATTATCGTGTTAACTATAGTTTACAGATGTAAAATATAGATTAACGTTGTTAACAATAGTTTACAGTCCGTAATCTGCAGCTTACAACCGATAAACCTAGTTTATCGACTGTTAAACTATGTTTAGCTCATTTTTTGAATTTGGTGTGCCATACCGATCGTATCTTGCTACCATTATCCATAATAAATTGTGCTGATGACCTATATTAAACACGATATTTTTGTTATATCAACGCCTTATACGTATTACAATGTAATTGTATTGATAGCATACGTATAAAACTGCAGTATATAAGGAATGCATAAAATATCATTTTTTCTTTATTTGAAGAAAATCAAATAAAGTAAATCAAAATAATCTGTACATGCATGGATATAGGCATAAAGCAAAGAAATGTGATCTGTTTTTGAGTCAGATTAATCTGCGATTTGGCGAAGTGCATGGAGGAGGGTTTTTTTTATTTTATAAACTAGACTTGGAAATCTTTTTTTCTTCTTTGTGAAGTTTTCAATCTATCAAATCTTCATCTAGATCAGCTTTTATTGCAATCCCTTCACTTTTCACTTAGTAGGTTTTATAAGAAATTCTTAAATATTGTAGTTTGAAATCAGTTGATCAGATCAATTTGGTCATTATCAATTTTTAGTTTAATTATACATGTACATGAAGGTGTTTTTTTTTCTACAATCACACCATACATTGTGAAAAAAATTCTTTTTTTTTCGTTTGAAAATTCTTTACATATCAGACAAAATTTGCTTGCTTAAACAAAATCGATATTTTTTTAATCTTTATTCCTTCTTTGATTCGATATTTCTCTTTGACATCAAATATATCACAATGTTTCTTATTTGGATAATTTACCAGAAAAAAACCTTACATGTTATATCAAAATTGTATTTTAGAAGTAATATATATTTTTTGTATTTTAATCTTTCCTAAAATGATATTATATAGCAATATACCACTGTAACCAACAAATGGAATTTAAACTTCCAAGTCAACATTTCGAAATTTCTATGTAAATACAATATGTGCATTATAAGATTTAGTAAAAAAATTATATATTTATTGTTTATATAAATACAGTGTAAAAAATGATAAAGGTGGTGTTTTTTGACAACATCGGATAGTACCCGACTCGGTTGTACGGACTTTTCATGGTTAGTTAGCACTTTTTGTTTATTGACGTGTTCATACGCATGAGTTTTACTCGCCAAAATTGTTTTAAGAAAAAACTGTTAAACGTTTATTTAGTCTCTATTCGTTAAGGAAAGCACTTTAGTTTTGACCACATTTACTATTCTGTCAGCGAAAACCAACGTAATATTGCTGTTGGAATGCTTCAAGCAGGAATGGCACAAAATATCGTAGCAGGACACTTTGGAGTTCATCTAAAGATCATCCAGTTATTATGGAGACGTTTTCATCAATCTGGTAATACTCGGGATCGACCACGTTCCGGGCGTGCAAACTGCAAGTTTGACTGCTCGAAGCATTCCTAGACTTCGTCCAAGAACTGTGCGAAATCGTCTGCGCGAGCGCAACATCTGACCAAGACGTCCAGCTGTGTGCCCAATACTGCTTCAACGTCATCGTACCGTTAGGCTAGCGTGGTTCAGACGACATCTACGATTCCGAATACAAGATTGGGCCAATATTCTGTTCACTGATGAATCCAGATTTCACTTGGATAGCAGTGACGGCTGTTGTAGAGTGTATCGTCGCATTGGGGAGCGATACCAGGACGCTTGTGTTGTGCAACGGCGACACTTTGGTGGAGGTAGCGTTATGGTGTAGGGTGGAATCACAGCACATGGAAGGAGCCCTCTACGCAGCACAGTTAAGGTTACAAAAGGGAGGCTGATCCTAATTTGTACGGGAAAACTTGACTTTGACATCATGCAAAATATACGTCATACAACATTTCTTTAAAATACCACAAAATGAAGTAATTTGCTAATTTAACCAGTGAGAAATCATCAAACTGCATAAAAACTTACTACAGAGTGATGTTTTGTCGTTAGTTAAATCCCACATAACAAGTTATAAACAAGTCACTGATCGCAATACAATTGACAATATGACGTCATTTCTTACAACGTGACGTAGTTTGTATGCAGTGAAAGACAGATCAAGTAATATTTTCTCAACAAAATATGTATTCTCTAATTAAATAAAATATTATGTACAGATATTCCATTGGCCAATAACTTGGATTTAATGTCTTCTTCACTATTTTATTAATATATTTTCTGTACATTATGTACTTAATTGACACTGCCCTATATTTGTATGCAAGTACATCGGAGAGTAATGTGAGGGTCTTAATAAACCGATCTAGTGCAAGGGCATACACTCTATGGATCAAAGTTAGCTTTTACATTTCCACTATAGAACTATTAAGGTACTTGAAATGGCTGCGATCCTGATGAAATCTTAAAAACAATTTAATTATATCAATATTTCATGCCGCTGACCAGCAAAAAATACAGCCTTATGTCATACAAGTTTAATTTTAACAAAGAAAGTGCAGAATTTAGACAGGATCGCAGCACTTTTTAGAAACTACAATGCGTGTTTAAAATATTTATATACTAAACCTGGAAATTTAACTTGATTATGCCTTTGCACTATTGATGTTTATATGTAACATCAATACTTCAAATCAATGTGCCAAAATCGCGTGACTGCCGCATCACGTGACTAGTCTAAATATAAAATTTAATCGTCCTCGATATATAGTTATTAATCATAATTACAATTATCCGATATAAATAATGTACTAAAAATAATCACCATCCCGATTATGTATACATTTTTAAATACAAAATTTAGTCAATATTTCCATTGCGCACCTTAACTGTACTGCGTACAAAATTGTCAATGGAAATCTCACCGGCGTACGCTATAGAGATGAAATTATTCAGCAACATGTGGTACCCTTCATATAGAGACAACAAAATCACATCACTCTTCAGCACGGCAACGCAAGGCCACATATTTCACGTGTAGTCAGGGATGTTTTTGTTCAACAGAATGTCGATGTCTTGCCTTGGCCAGCTGTTTTTTCCTAGCTGATTTATCGCCTATCGAGCATGTTTAGGATGAAATAGAACGACATCTACGCCGTTTGCCAAATCAGCCAATAACGTTGGTTGATTTAGGCCAGGCCTTAACCAACATCTGGAACAACATCCCTCAAGCATATCCGAACACTTTTGTTGCATCAATGAGACGCCGGTGTCAAGCATGTGTGAAAGCAAATGGTGGTCACACGATTTATTAACTTTGTTACTTCAAGTTTGAATACCAGTTTCTTTTCAGTGTGCTGAAATTGACGTCATTATTTATGGGTTGACATTGTTGTAATGAATGCAACTGTTAATAGTATTACTATAAATAAAAATTTGTTCGGTGTTACTTTTATTATCTATTCATTTAAGAAATAATGCACAGTTTCTTTTTTCCACTAGTATTTTGGTCAAAGCAAGAAATCTACACAATGTCTTTAAAAGTTAGCTTCATGTAACTCAAACTCATAATGAATTTCACATTCATATGGAAGATCAAAGTTAAAAGATAAGTTTCAAAAT
>NW_026918990.1:0-15096 GCF_032062105.1 Saccostrea cuccullata | reverse complement strand
AACAAAATCGTCCTCTAGTTTACCGGGAAAAGATCTATGGAACCGGAACCGGTAGTGCCCTCCCCTCAATGTCGACTGGGGTACACATGTCATAAGACATTATGCAACTTTTGCTAGCAAGGCACATGCACTTTCGGTTAGCCCCCTTGTCATCCTAATCTCAACCCTAACAAACAAGCATGGAAGAAGATAAAACGCAGTTTAATTGAGACAGCTTTTCCAGCAGTAGAATCTAGCGGAACTAGCGGACGACTTAGTCTCCAGATGGAAAAACATTCAATAAAAGATTTTTTTCTTAAATAGTGTTAACTCTTTGAGGAACGGTTGTCTTGCTGTGAATTCGTTAGAATGGAAGATAATGCAGTATCTAAGGTTAGGGATTTTCAATTTTAGGGTCCCTTAACATTTCTGATTATTGTGTTAAAGTTCTTCAATAAAATAAATTAAGTGAGAAAAATTTGTATTGATGCTTTTTTTTAATCTTGTATACTTATTGAATTATACTGTTAAAATAATTCAATATAAAAGCGGTGTAAAGCAAAAACTTGTCTGAGGACTAAGAAATTTTTACTAGTATAGATCCTTGTATATCTTTCAGAACTAAAATGTTCACTTCTTAAAAATACCTTATACGTCTTTCATCTTGCATGTATATCGGTTCTAACTAACATAATGTTGTGTGTAATGTCTGTTGGTGTCCATGTATTAGGTAGTTGTACATATAATGTGTGTTTTATGGTTGTAAACATCATAACATATAGTCTGGTTTTTAGAGTGCCGTTGTTTTATAAAACTATATCCTAGAAGACGCCTAATAAATGACTATAAGAGGAAATGCAAATCAACGACGAAGACACAGTGTTTGCTTAACTTACAATGGTAGAAAATTGTTCTAGACTTGTTCAAATATACATAAAATTATACAATAGGGATCCAAATCAACAAAAGTAGAACATTTTCTTTAAAAATCTTCAAAATCTACGACTAGTTATAAAACATCTAGTCTTCCTTAGTCAGTTTAGTTTGTTTCAGTTCTGAACAAATCTGGCCTCCAAGATACTGAACTAAGTTTTTGAGGGTTTTTCCTTACCAATTTCCTTAGGTGAGCGATGGGTATCAGTTTGTAAATTTGAAAACAAAGGTTTATTCGGAAAATTAGTAACATCCCTCCTGCAAGCACATTTTAGCATTTTTAATTTGTAAAAAGAAAATGGGTGAACAAGCCTGGCATAATGCCCATACCGTCGGATATTAAGAAAACATATTCAATACATGAATTAAGTATTTAAATTAACTTCTCATTATAAAATTTTAGAAATTATGAGAAAAAACATTTCTGAGAGGAAAAAAAATCGTAAAAAATTGTCTTTCATAAAAATATAAGATGATATTCGTGGGATTCGAACCCTAGCAATAAAATACCGACGTATCATACTGCTTTGAGACGAACACGCTAACCACTATGCTACATGCTCATGAAAATTTCAGACATATTAAATCATGTTTGTGATATGACCCTTGACTAAATAGACTTTTTTGGAAAGATGCGAATGTTTTGTCATAAAAGTGTACTTTTAAGGTATAGTGGGTCTTCGCTCCATGTTTTTATGAACCACAAAATGTATATTTTATTGCAAGCTTTTATGATTATCTTTCAAAAAAATGGAGGGAAGACCCACTTATATTGAAAAGCTCTGTTAAAGTATGATAAAATGATCGATTTTGTTCTTTTTAGTGTGTGTATGCTTTTTCGTGCGTAGGCAAATAATTTCAGTCTTGGTGACATTTTTGTAAATTGTAGAGATTTTACATTAAGTATACTTTAATATTAGATAAAATATCAAATACAATTTGGATATTATTGACATTAAATCTTTCACTTCTTATCTGTCGCACTATATAGGCACTTCGTTCGCCTTATCCACCCACCTTCTTTCTCATCAGCATGTTTTTTTGTCAAACTTAACAATTTAGTTTTCACATTTTGTTCAGTGATGAATGCACCGTATGAATATCTAATAAAATATGTAAAGAAAGGCTGGTTACACTTTTTATCTTTTTTTAGCACCATTTTATTTATTTTACAAAATAAACGATGTATCTTTTTTATGAATTGTTGATGTTTTTTAAAGCAATTGTATGTCAAGGCGGCGCAACCTCGAAGATAACATATTTTCTACCTAAGTGTAACTGAGAAAAAAACTTTTTTTCTATTAGTATTTGTCATCCAAAAATGCCGTTAATTTACTCATGTGTTATTACAATATTATAGGTATTCCGTAAAATTTGCAATTTCAGTCCATTCTGTAAGTTCTATGAAATTTCATAGTAAAATTTATATGAAATGTCCAAACAATTTATGAGTTGTGGTGGCGTCAGAAAGGGGGTTTGTTTTCTTTTCTATCATGCATGCTATAAAGTATCACCCACTTGAAAAAAAAATGGTATAGGGTACAGATATAGACCTAGGAAATATTTAAATTGCCATTGAAAAGTGAAATGCATTCAAAGTACTGTACTTGTTTTTAAATACCGAAAAAGATTAGAGAGAAAAGAAACATAAAAGTTTATGTCGATTTGTAGTAAGGGTGTTCAACGTTTGTCACGTAGAAAAGTGACGTTGATCACGTGTGATACATGTAGATGTGGAACACCGACAAGCAAATATGCTGTCTTTCTCCATGTTTAGATCTATTTACAATATCATTCGCATTGAAATCAGCTATTCATGACATTTAAAAATTATAAACAAGACGAGTTTGAATCTTTACTCAAAGCCATATATGGCGTAACTGATCAACTCCAAGGAATCTCATCAAGATAACAAAGATTAATGAAGGTTTAAGACGTCTTGGCGTTTTTAATGCATATAGAAAAGTGACCGACACGAGGATACGTACCTTTATTCGTAAAAGTTCCCATTATTTTATTAAATGGCCATGTAATCAAATTGCATTTTGTTAATTGATCTATTATCTTTAAGTGCTAAAATTCGTTGTCAATTCAGATGTGGCCGTGTCACGTTCCTTTGATGATAGATAACTGCTGACATAAGAATAATTGCATGGCGTTGGAAGCAAATTGAAGGGGGAGGGGGGCTATGTGTAAAAATTCTTTTATAGACAAAAAATCCTGACAAGCAAGAAAAAAAAGTCCATTGTCCTAACACGGAGATCCTATTTCCTTGGGAGGGAGGGGTTCAAACTTCAGTACCAAAAGTTTTTTTTTTTCCAAAGTCCACCCATTTCCCCATTTTAAACCTACACTGCAAATGTAGAAAGGGGGTGGGGGAGGGGGGGGGGCTAAACCCACGCAGCAATGTTCAATGTCTATAATAAGTCTATTTTTGGAGAAAAAAAAGTACACTAGGCTAAGCCCCCCACCCCCTGCTTCCGATATCCGGGGTGAGGTTCAGACTTCAGTACCAAAAGTTTTTTTTTCCAAAGTCCACAACTTTTTCCCATTTAAAATTTAAACCTAAACTGCAACGTGTCTGTAGAAAGGGGTAAGTGCATGGGGCTAAACCTAAGAAGCAATGTTCAATATGTTTATACTAAGTTTATCTTTGGGGGAAAAATGTGCATTGGGCTTAGACCCCCCCCCCCCCCCTCCCGCTTCCGACGAGATTATAACTGAGTAGACAATTAACATTATAAAAAGTCTTCTGCAAGGCTTTCATCCCTAAACAAAGGACTATATTGGTTTTGAACAATACATGGACACTTACTTAATTTTTCACGTGAACAATAGGTGACCTGAATTTCAAAAAGATGAAAAGGTGCCAAATATTTCCAAAGTCAATTGTGAAATTCTAAAAATCCAACAAAAAAGAGAGTTAGTTAATGTACACATTTTTATAAAGACTTGTTGTGAAGTAAATTTTATCTCAGTTTTTATGATTTTTTCACCGAAACATACAGAATTATTCAAATTTTCTTATCTTCAATGATAAACAAAAGGATACTTAAACCATTGCGAAAAAAAAAATATAAAATATTGTCAAGACAAAATTTTCAAACCTCAAATTACTATGATTTCTTAACAAATTGAAGTCATAAAATTTTTGTTTTGCACTTGACCTGTGATTTCACGCTAATGCGTAAAGATAAAACTATTTTGAAATAATGTGAAGAAACTACATCAAATTCTGCATTTTATGGTGTTTTAGACATTAAAAAGAAACAACAAATGACACTGCGATAATATTTTAGAAAATGCGATTTTCAATGAAATATATAGTGAAAAAATAAAATTATGACTCATTTATGGCCAAGTACTGTACATATTTCAGCTCTATCAAAAGCAGAAATTTTATTTATTAAACTTCACTTTTTAAAAACAATTTATGAATGTTAAATTACTATCTTTTTCTTTTGATTAATCAAAATAATAGAATTCTGTAAATCTTTATTCTAAATAATATTGGAAAACAAAGTTTTCCTCATGACAAACAAATATTATAGTGATTTCGAATAGATGAACCTAACCTTCCATATTTTTTTTTTAATTTTATAAAGTATTAATGGTACACGTACCTCTTACGTAACTTCATGAACATTCTTCTACATTGTAATAAATTCATTGACTTGTTTATACCTGTATTGTTTTCATATTATACAAAGGAAAAATATTTTCACACTCATCTGATCATACGGTTTTTACATACGTTACGTGTCAGACATGAATTCCGGAATTGATCATTCTCTCGAGATCGGCCCTTCAATTCTTATGCCTTTATCACTTCTTGTGCTTATGCAACCGCGATTTTTGAGTCTCCAGAGCGTTCTTCTAACCATTCTATGCCCAGTTCAAAGTTTTACAGGTAATTATAATTTAGGATTTTTATGTTGAAAGGGTGTTATATATTCTGGAGGAAACATCCCGTAAATAAAATCTTCAATAAAGAAGCAAAATTATATTTTAACTGTAGGCCCTAGCACTTTGTGTGGCTTCTTACACAGCTGTATTTTTTACATAATGGGCGTGCTTGATAAGTCAGGCTGGGACCAATCGCCCAATTTGGATATAATAGTCCGTTTGGGATATAATATCCTAAATGGGCTATAAATTTACAGTGCAAAAATTGAAAAAAAAAATTATTTTGGCTATAAATATCATAAATCCGCATCATGACACTGAAAAAAGAAATAACTTTTGGTTGACAAGTTTCCCTGTATGCCCATTGTTTAGGATATTGATCCCTCGGAAGTTCTGTAACTTCTTCGGGATCAATCTAACAAACGGTCGGGATGCAGAAAAACTTGCTTACCAAAAGTTATTCCTTTTTAAGTGCCCTAATGCGGATTTATGATTTTTATAACAAAATAAAAATTTTCAATTTTTGCACTGTAAATTTATAGCCCATTTGGGATATTATATCCCAAACGGACTATTATATCCCATTTGCGCGATTGGTCCCAACCTGTTAGTAGCTTGAATTTTCGGAATTGGCGGAATTACAATCAAGTTAGCCGGAATTCAATTCCGGCGCAGTTCTATCAATCCCGTATTTAGAGGTGGTGTGAGAGGAATTAAAGATGGAGACTATACTGTGTACATTTGCTGAGAGTGCCGATTAAATCGTATGCAGTTTATTTCCTGTATTTGGACCCTGATACAGTCTTATGGACCATAGATTCCATTGTATACAGCTGTCTGTACCTCTTGATGATTTAGAAAGAAGCTTTTACGACATTGCTTGTCATCAGAGATGGAAAGAAATTATTCCGAAAGAATGGTTTTTCTTTCAAATAGAACTCAACCAGAAGAAAAATTCTAATCGAATTATGAAAATCTCTGAAATAACAACAGAAGTTCTTGAGATTGCTTCTGATTCTCAGAAAAGATTAAATGAAACTTCAAAAGGAAAATTAGACATGCTACGATACTACCATGATGCCAGAAAAGTTCTGTATTTTGAAGAAACTGGTCTGAATGAAAATTTGGTTATTGATATCCAGTGGTTTATTGACGCCCTTAAACAAATCATCACAGTCAAACTTCATTTTGAGGGTATTCCAGGAAATGAGCAGGACTGGAACGATTATTATGAAAGTGGAAAATTGAGAAATATACTTCTTGAAAAGATATGGAAATACAAGGACGAAGAAATGTTTGAAATGCTAGAGAAAGAGAATAAAGATTACAAGTTGGGTTTCCGCTCTTTCAAGGACGATAAAAGATACCTAGGATACCATCAGGAATCACTTCTTAACTTCATGCAAAGACTTGGTTTACTGGGTGTTGGTGAGGAATCCCACTATGTTCCATGCATGAACCGGAAGGAGATGGAGCCAGCTGTCCCTGAACTTATTCGTCGATCGGAAAGTAAATCATCTGTTCTCGTTTATCAATTTACATTTCTACCCTTTTTCTTCTTCTTTCGTCTTGTTGTCACTTGTATGCAAGAGAAAAATTGGATAGTGCTTAGAACGCTCAACACACCATGCCTCTACAAAGATGCTGCTTTGTTTTCAGTTGAGGGATACATTGTCGTTCTATCCGTCACAAATGAGTCTATACAACTTCAAATTGTTCATCCTAAGGCAGGTTGCATTTTGGAAAGGGATAAAACTCAACTCATTCAAAAAAAAAGGTGGAAAATAAATTAAATGATTTTGCAGGAAAATTTCACAAAAAGCTCTTGTTTGCACGAGGCTTTAGATGTCGTGTGGACGATTTAAAGCTAATTGCCATGGATATCAAAGATTATTTCCTTTCAGAGGAATACATTCAAAAAGATGATGAAGAAATGATTTGTCCTTTGCATTCGGTTATTGATCAGCATTTTATAAATACAAAAGAGCTGGAGAGATTTGGGAAAATATAGATGGACACAAAAATGCCGGTAGTAACAATAAAAGCATACCAACTACTAGTATGCCATTTCTTGTGCGGAATAAGTTCATTGTATATTGTAAATTTCAGGATAACACGTATATCTTTCCTATTCTTTCAATCACTTTTGGTCAAGTTGCTGTCAATTTTTTTTGTAGAACTACAATTTCAGAGATATTTTTTTTTAAGATCGTGCGAAATCATGTCATTTAAGAACTTCAAGTTTATTATATTGCAAATCAAAAGATAAATTGACAAAACCATACCGGCAAATTGTTAGATTCAACAAATTATAGATTCTTGTATATCTTTCAGAACCAAATGTTCACTTCTCAATACCTTATACGTCTTTTAACTTGCCTGTTTATTAGTTCTTACTGAAATATGTTGTATGTAAAGTCTGTTGGTGTCCACTACGAGGCAGTTGCACATATAATGCGTGTTTTATGGTTGTAAACAACATAACACCGTCTGTTTGATAGAGTGCCGTAGTTTTTTGAAACTTTATCCCAGAAGACGCCAAATAAATGACAATACGAGGAATTGCAAATCAACGACAGTGTTTGCTTAACTTACAACGGAAGAAAACTGTTCTAGACTTGAAAAAATATACACGTCATATATCAGAGATCCAAGTCAACAAAAGTAGGAAATTTTCTTTGAAAATCTTCTAAATCTACGACTAGTTAGAAAATATGTTGTTTTCCTTATATAGTCAATTTAGTTTCACGTTTGATCAAATCTGGTTCACAGTGATACTAATAGTTACAATCCCTCCTGCAAGCACATTTGAGCATCAATAATTTGTAAAAATTAAAAATAAAAAATCCGTTACACAGTCTCTCTATAATAAATAATCCCTTTTACGTTCTTAGCACGTAGTTC
This sequence comes from Saccostrea cuccullata, assembly GCF_032062105.1. NCBI lineage: Eukaryota > Metazoa > Mollusca > Bivalvia > Ostreida > Ostreidae > Saccostrea > Saccostrea cuccullata. The sequence continues at coordinate 7,374 of NW_026918990.1, read as the reverse complement.
GACTGTATAAAAATTTCATTAGACAATTTTATCTGACCAATGAAAAAGGATAAAATAAAGAATTCTTTATTTTCTAACTTTATTTTCTAACATAATTATCTAGTTTTGACATTTTGCATTGTTTTGTTCAGCTTATTAAAATACATCGGGAATTCGTCGTTGTTTAGAACTTTTTTGTCAACAAGCACCTCTTTTATGTTTACCTAATATAAATTAATATAAGAGCATGTCTACGAGAAAACCATGCAAGAGGTTATGGGAGCAAGGTTCTCTGATCAACTTCATGTTTTGTGTGTAAATTTCTTCTATAATATGAAATATTTTTCCACAAAATTTTTTTCAGTGTGGTCTCACTTAAGCGGTTAAATCGACACTGTTACTAAAAATAGAATTCTTGGTCCTTACGCAGGGTGAAAACAGGAATTTTATAGGATTTTATATTTAAAAATTCAGCATTTTACCTGATTATGATATAAAATATCCATATATGGTTGAAAGTAACAAGATACACTTGTTTCGGAAAATTTTTCATAATCACAAACTGTGCCCTCGTTTAAGTGCAAAAAGGTCACAAATCTGGCATATTTCCAGATTTTTGAAAACTGGTGAAAATATTCACTTTTCAAAAACCTATAACTCAGAAAGTGACGCTTAGAATCAACCCAATCTCATACAAATTATTAGACAACATGTTTGTCTACATTATATAAAAAATCTGTCTTTGGACTCTCAAATATTTTGCTGTACTTTTAACTTAAAGTTGGACATTTTTTTGTGAATTTTCAAATTTTCTCATCCCTGAACTTCAGCAAGGAGTTATTTTGCTGATTTACATATTTTCAAAAATTTAAATTTTGCTGTTGAAAAATACCAGTATATTGTAAATTTTTGTTTTCAATCAATAATTATTTCTTAGGGGGTTAATTGGGGTTAATTTGGGGGGGGGGGGGTACCAGAATTGTATTATTCTATATTTTCTTTGAGCAGGGTGATATTCACATACTGCTTAGTACCTGTTTGTCAATCAGTAGACCAAGTGTGTTCTCTCTTATCTTAAAAAAAACTTGCTTGATAGATAATAAACATAGTACACTGGTATCCACTAATAAGTAAATGGCCCCCTTTTAATCTGGAGTTCACAAGGTCAAAGGTCAAGGGTTATAATTCTCGATATACCAGTATGTAGATTTTAATCATTCAAAATCGTGAGGACCCATTGTTTGACAGATATGAAATTTAGTACACTGGTTTCTTGAAAAGTAGAGGACCCCTTTAGATTTTGAGGTCACAATGTCAAAGGTCAAGGGTCAAACTGAACAAAAAGGAATATCAGAGCCATTTTCTTGACAGACATATTGTCATGGCAACAACCTCAAAATGAATGAACACAAAGTTTTAAAAATCAACAAATTAGAACATTAATTATTTTATAATCTTTAATTTCATTGCATATTAAAATTTGAATATTGCTCAATAACTAAGTATATTCAACAACAAAAAAATTACAATGCTTGACTGCTTCCTGATATTTTATATTCACTTCCAAAATTAAAATGACCTTGAAATTTTGTATGCTTGAAAAAAATCTACTTGCTTAAGTATACATCATGGTTCTAAATTAAGGTAAGATTTAAAAGAAAAAATCACAGTTTCCCCAAATCATATTATGAATTATATGCTTTACCTTTATACAGGAAATTAGTCTTTATAATAGTGTTATATTTGGTAAAACTAAAGCACTGTTGCCCTTGAACTTTGATCTTTTCTAAGATAACAAACACTTAAAATTTACTCTGAATTTCTGTGTTTTCCTGCAAGTGAAACCTGATACATATTAAATATCATTTGGGTTGATCTTGAGGTCTCAAGCTTCAAAATCTATAAGGTGTATCCAAACTATTCTATTCAGTATGACCCTATTTTCTTCCTATGTATATCATCCAATAACTGCTGGAGAAAATTTAACAAGCACTGAAATTTCCCCTTCTGGTTTAAAGAACAACTGGACTGTCTCCAAATACACAAAAGTAGTACTCAAAGCAGGTACCTGTGAAAAAACACAGTTTTCAAATTAAATTGAAATAAACCATACTAGACATATTCTAAGATTTTTCAAATAAATGTCATGTTTATGATAATGCTGCATTTAAATTTATCAATTGAGGAAAATGTCATCAAATGACTTGGGTATGATTCTTCACAAATTCTTCTGGCTATCTTGAAGAAAACAAGAGCTTCATATATCCTTGAAGTAAAGTAACAGAGAAGGGAAAAATGCATGTGGCGAATCGACAGACAGACAAGGCAATTCCTATCCATGTACTATAGTATACAGTTATGAAATGGGTATGAGGGAAATAGCAAATTAATGATTCCCCGAGGGAGGAAACTATTTCCCAGAGGAAATAGTTTTCTGCCGAGGAGAACTATAAATTTGCTATTTCCCGTGTTCCCATTCCATAACTTTTTTATTATACCGAAACAATGATAGGCGATTTAAATTTTTTTAACCAGATATTCCGACATTTCAAAAAAAAACTGTAGAGGCATAATTACAAATGCATGCGGTTTAACACATTGTATGATAAGTGAAGCATCGTGTCCTTAAACAATTAAATTATTTTTAAAAAAGTATTTTCACTGACATTTCGAAAAATTATTGTGTCTTCATTTTGGTAGAATTCAAGTATGATTTTGACATCACATGTCAAAATGTTACATTGCTAATAACATGACGTCACAGACTCGAGATTCCTTGAACGCTCCACCCACTGAACACTTTGATTGGTTAAAATTACTAATAAATATTCATGAGGGAGTAGTCCAAGGGAGCAACTCTGATTTTCCAGGGAGTAGTCTTCAGATGAGGGCAGTAGTCACTTATCGGGCAAATAGAGTTTTATGGTATTAATTTATACAGAGTAATTACAGTAGAGGTATAATAATATAACATATCTTTACCATTTCCTCAGCAGTTATAAGTAATTGGTAATGCTAATGCTGCATCTGCATTGTCTTTCCTCTTCTTATTTCTGGATTCTGTTCACAAAACAACATTGGAAACCCTATGTAGTAATTCTTTATAGCTCCACAGCTGAAAATCCCATTGTAAAGCCCAGTCCTAACCAGGGAAATGAATTTGAATAATCTGAAATTGCAAAAGAAATATAAGAATGAAAGGAAATATTCTTTACAAAGTATAATTTCCCAGACTTATATTTATAATATTAGTTATGTTTTAAACACTGTCAAGGAACACATGGTGACCTTTAATTTGAAAAGCCTGCACAAGTATTTGACAACTCTTTTTCCTTTAATCATATACATGTATGAAAAGCCGAAAATCATAACTGTAGCCCGATCTTCATAACATTTCATAAATATCTGAAAATAAATATTTTGTTTAATGTGATTCTTTAATAATGGTGCTTTAATTGACAGTGAAGACCCACCTATCCAATTCTTAATGTACCCTATTAGTAAACAGTCTTTGAAAACCCTTGACCTATTCAACTTTTCATTCCCTCTTCATCACCCCACAAAGGCTACTTATGCTATTTATAATTCTGCAGATGTGAATATTTTGCAATATTGTTGAATTTATACAGATATTTTTATTGCTACATGTACAAGTACCAACCTTGAAATTTCTCTTGACAGGTTTGCTAGGTATATATTCAGGTCCAGTACAATCACTAGATTTAGCTACGTAGGTATTTTTTATAGAAATAAATTACTTTGGTAGCTAAATAAAGCTACTTCTGGTAGGTAAATCAAGGCCGTAACTACCATTGAGGCAAGTGAGGCAAATGCCTCACTAAAAATTTATTAATAGAGTTTTCTGAAAATCAAAAATGTTTTACTTTGAGCTGTTTTATGTGTGCATCTTTCTACTAAATTAATAGTTATACTTTCAACAGTATTGTTTCAATTTCTGTTAATCAATAATCTCACCAGTATTTCATTATAGTTTAGATTGATCGATTAGTTATTGCTTTACGTCCCACAAGAGAATTTTTCACTCATATGGAGACGCTACCACTTGACTATGTAGAGTTTGCAAATTTTGTCCTAGACTTAGCACTTAGGTCTTTGAGCAGGGAGGAATAGTTTTCGTGCGAAAACCTACCTCGACACTGGACCTTGGCTTGTACGGTCTCATCCGAAGGACCGGTCTCCAAGTCCGAAAATGGGATTCGAACCCAAGTACGGATTGACTCAGTAAATTCTTACTTCGCGACTCTAGCCGGACGCTCTAACCACTGCGCCACGCGGCCGGGCGACCATCATAGTTTAGAAGGCATGTAAAAAAAAAATTAAAATGCGTAAACTTTCAAAAATTTTGTCTTATATTTGATTACTTAGTAAACCCACCTTTATAGGGACCCCTGCCCCCACCAAGCCTCCATCAGGACTTCTTTCCAAAGGATTCGAGTGGCTCCACGATCCTTGCCTCACTTAAAATTGGGGCCTAGTTACGGCCTTGTAAATAAAGGTAACTGAGTAGGTAAATAAAGCTACATATATAGCTATATCTAGTGATTGTACCACAGGGGCTTGTCACAAAATAGTTATCCTCTTTTAATAAAGTTACCCCTACTATAAAAATACACACTTGTGTATTTTTATAGTAGGGTTAACTTTATTAAAAGAATATACATGTAATTATTTCGTGACAAGCCCCTGTGATTGAATGACCTGATATTGTCTTGTAAAAAATTTTCTCTTGTCCATAATCAAGTCCCCATCAAAATTGTTTATTTATTTATTTATTTTTTACATATCAATAAGCCTTTTTATAAAGTACATAGTATTATAAACCAAGATCCACCTACCTGTTTCCTTTTCAAATTCAAACATTGTTGATTCGGTATCATCATCACTACATCCGTCTTGCTACCAAATGAATGTTTGCTGTCAGAATCATATTCATCAAAATCAGAGCCATAATCTGAAGACTCGTTGACAATTCACCCACTTGAATCTTTTTCTGAGGACGTACAAAACGGTAACAAAACGTCTCAGGATGCCATAATGTTTACACGTGGTTACGGAACCGTACTTCGATCCCGATGGTTTTCATAATTTTTTATGCATTCTATACATTAGGCCACTAATATATACGTAACAAATTACATTCACAGGAGGGACAATTTTCTTCAAATCACACATAATTTATGCCTAAAACGATTAGATGACATACATCTGTGCCACTCGGCACACCTCGGCCGATTACATCAAATCGATGTTTGATGTATGGTACCGTAGTCAGCCGAGGTGAGCCGAATGACATCTGTTTATAAACTTCGTAAACATAATCATTATCTACCTTCTCTACAGAAGAGCGCAACAGGGGAGATAATTCTAACAAAATCTAAATAAATCGTAAAATACGGTTTTTTTTTCACAGGAAAGCCAGGAAAAAATTATTTATAGCTTTTATAAAATTAAAAATAATTTTCATTGTTTATATTTGTAAATATTTTACACAAAATTCATTAAAATTACTGTTAAAAGTAAACCTTATAAAATCATGAACTTTTCCATCATTTGAATTTGAGGTAAGTTCATTACGGTATAACTTTTCTGTCCTTGAGAGTCCAAAGGTGGATTTTACATATTGTTGGGATAATATCCTAGAGATTCTTAAATGCACAAAATTGTGAAAAAAGAAGCGTCACTTTCTAAGAAATGTATCCCTGAATATTAACAAAAAATGAACCATTATCATTTCTTGGCACCATGCCAATATTTGTGCCCTCGGAACAGCCTTCTATATCGGGGTTTTACAAAAAAAAATGATTCCAACTTAATTTTAGGACTTAGTTCTATGAGAAAACATAGCCCTTTTATTTATATATTGTTTTTTCTTTTTTACTTTTAAATATTGAAATTGTCATTTTTACACCAACTTTTTTGCATTTTCCCTTGAATATTGACCAAAATGAATTCTTGGCTGTTACTAAAAATAGAAACATCTGATGCAAAAATAAACAACATATTTCTGACTCTCAATGGGTGCCCTTTAAGTTTATAATAAAAATTAGTTTGTTCTTGAGAGTGCCTACCAGAGCATTTTTCTATATATCTGCATGGTTTTCTTGTAGACAGGCTCTTAAGACAATAATCCCGGCATGATTAATCGTTCTGTAAACCAGGAAAAAAAATAAAAACAATGTTGAGTTACCTAGATAAGTATAAGTATAGCTTAATGTTGAAGCACTTACGTTACGAAGATTCAATTTGATAGTTTTTTTTCTTGTTTATCTCCAGTTGCACTACTTCCGAATGTACCTTTTATGATGCATTACCAGTCATAATTTTTGTATTATATGTTGTAGATATGTGCTAATTTTGTAAACTGGTGGGCCGTATTGCTTAAAGCATTTTATCTTAATTGACTGACAAGATCTTTATTTCATTCTTCATATAGAGATCACCTCCTCCCTTTGTTACCACATTAAAAAAAAACATTCAATGGATGGTGCTTGGACTTTCATGTTTTAGAAATATGTTCACTGAGACAAGTCCTTTCTTTCTGTGAAACATTTTTTTTTATCTTTTGACATTACCCTTTAAGCTTTGGACTTAGTTCCACTTACATACATGTATCTGAGAAACATAACTTTCGCCAAAAGCTGCCATACAAGTCGAGAGTGTCGGTATTTCATTGCTAAAATCTTGTATTCTTCTATTTATTTATATATTCAAATAAGATGTCTTCGAGTTAAAAGTCTTCTGTAAATGAATGCATTATATATGAATATCTAATAAAATATGTAAAGAAAAGCTACTTAGACTTTTTAATTTTTTTATTAGCATCATCTTATTTATTAATGATGCATCATTAAATATTTTTTTTATGAATTCTTGGTGTCTTTCAAGCAATGGTATATAAAGGCGGCGCAACCTCGAAGATTACGAATTTTTTACCTAAATGTACATGTAACTGAAAAAACAACTTTTTTTATATCAGCATTTGTCATCCAAAAATATATCATACAATTTGCTATTTTAACCCCATTCCTTAAGTTCTATGAAATTTCATAGTAAAATTTATATGAAATGTCCAAACAATTTATTAGTTGCGATGATATCAGAAAGGGGGTTGGTTTCCTTTTCTATCATGCTATAAGGTATCACCTGCTGGTAAAAAAAATGGTATAGACCTCTGAGATATTAAATTAATTATCATTAAAAAAAGAAATGCATTCAATGTTCTTGTTTTTAAATATATACCGAAAAAGTTTAGAGAAACAAGAAATATAAAAGCTAATGCCGATTTGTAGTAAGGGTGTTCAACGTTTGTCACGTAGAAAAGTGACGTTGATCATGACTGTGTGATACATGTAGATGTGAGCAAATAAATGTATG